>NW_015159732.1:402309-413533 GCF_001447785.1 Gekko japonicus | reverse complement strand
TTTTTTGCCTGTTATCCTAGTGGCATCAGCTCAGATTTTGCCCAATTAATTGAATATCCAAACAAATCTCAATTGGTATTAATCATATTCATTAATGCAGGAATGGAAGATAATCTGAATAAAGAATAATTTTAAATTTGAAAGGATTATGTATAAAGCCATGAATATTATTATTTTAATGGCACAAGCCAGAGGTTCCAAACATAAATAAAAAATAAGAGGGAAAAGAGGGTAACCCTATCTAGTACCCTCTCTCAAGAAAGAATGGTGCGGAAAATATGCCATAGCACCCCGGACCTGGAGATAAATAAAGAATTCAAATCCACTTCAAAAATAATGAGGAAAACTGAATTTACTCAATGTAGAACAGATACATTTCCAATATATTTTGTCAAAAGCTTTTTATGCATCAAGTGAGAGAATGGCAGCTTGATCAGATTTGCTACTATTTAAAGCAATCAGATCAGTAACCAGCCTAAGATTATTGGCGCCTTGCCTACCTTGTATAAATCCTACCTGGTCTAAATGTACAAAGTTATAACAACCTTTTGGAGCCTGTTAGCAAGAATAGCAGTTAATTAACATCAACATTGCTCAAAGAAATAGTCTGAAAATTTTAACATAGATCATGGTCTTTGCCAGGTTTAGGAATCATGATCATATAACAACTATGGCAATGAGCCAGACTCAAAACTCTTGTTATACAATTGATAGAGTTTTGGAATTAAGAAATCAGCAAAGGTGTTATACCATTCAATAGGTAAGCCATTTGGTCCTGGAGATTTGCCATTATTCATATTCATTATCACTGCCTTTATTTTGTCCATGCATAAAGGTTTAGCAAGAATCTGTTGCTGAATAAGATTTAAACATGGAAGATCAAGGCATGAGAAAAATATTTCCAAATCTTTTTCAATAAATTATTTGCCTTTACTATATAGTTCAGAATAATACTTATAGAACTGTAAAGTTATTTCACAAGAGGCAGTATGTATCACCTTTGATCAAAGGAATATATTTTTTATTCTTTTGCTGTATTAAACGATATGCTAAAATTTTACTTGGTCTCTCACTTCTTTCCAAATATAACTGGTGCAAACAAGTTAAAGCATATTCTGCTTTTACTGATAGTGTATTATTTAGTTCATATTTAACCCGATAAAGATATAGTGTGAGAGACACAGCAACTGGCTTAAAAGATTCTGGTCTTACCTTCAGCCTACAACGTCTGCTGCAGGAGGGCAGCCTTTGCCTCCTCCTAAGGAGAGCAGAGTCAGGGCTGCAATGTGCAGCCGGGTTCCAGTTGGGGGTGGAGCTGGCACCTTTCTAAAGGCTGGCTTCGCTCCTCCCCACTCAGTCTTGCCTTGTGCTTGGGAGAGGCAAGAGCCCTAAGAGTTGAGCAGGCAGGCCTATCTTTGAGGCCTCAGGCCGGCTCCAACCATCCAATGGTGGCAGGACTCTGACAGCAGCAGCGAGGCTCCAATGGTGGTGCTGATGCACAAATCTGTGCCCAGTGTGCTCCCGGGGCTGAATTGGAAACACACAGGCCGAGTCCAACGAACTAGATGAATATCTGTTTATTGCAATGAAACAGGAGATACAGGGCTGAGTACCTTTTGACCCTCACCTCCAGAAGGCACAAGATGGGTTCTTTACCCCAACCCGGGAGGAAAAAAACTGGCTGTCAGCTGTCATAAAATTAGACAAGGACGCCCTGGATAAGATCCCAAACATCTCTGACCTGCCAGCCAAAATGGTGGTGAAGAAATTTGATCGCACTCATAGGCAAAGCACACCAGAGTCAGCTCTCCACCCGCTGATACATTTCAGCCCTGCAACACACACACACACACACACCCAAGCTACTGATCACATTTCGGAGGCTGGACTAACTAGTGTTCTCTCAAGAGTAATGGACAGAATAATGGAGCAAGTGAGCTCCAACCCCATTTCCAGGCTTCTGCAATCAGGTACACAGTCTCAATCACCTGCAACACTTCCAAGAACTAAGAAAGAAGGAAAGAAAGTCATGGAATTAGAACTGCAGGAAGGGGGGGAGGCAGACTCAGAAGAGGAAGGAGAGGAGAGCTGGAAGAACGGCGTGGGTTGCCTGCCCTTAGAGCAACCTGGAAGAAGCAAAGGGTTCCTGTTAAAAAGACTGGCCACTGCAGGCGGTCCCCCTTTCCTGAGCCGGGAGAGGGACAGGCAGCCACAACAGAAGCTGACAGTGGCAGTGGCAGTGGCTCCAACAGTGGCGGCAAGGCTTGGGCAGTGGAGGTGGGACTCCTGCAGCACAGTGGGACCTCTGTGGTTGCTGCAGCAGCCCAGCAATGGAGGCGGTGAGCCAGTGGTATTCCTGTGGGTGGTTGGGTGGTAAAAAGGGTAAAGGTTCCCTTGCTTGAAAGCCAGTCAAATCCAACTCTAGGGATGCAGTGCTCATATGTTTCCAAACCAAAGAGACATCTCCAGAGACATCCAGAGACATCTCCGTGGTCATGTGGCCGGCATGACTAAACGCCAAGGCGCACGGAACGCTGTTACCTTCCCACTGAAGTGGTACCTATTTATCTACTTGCAATTTCTTGCTTTTGAACTGCTAGGTTGGCAGGAGCTGAAACTAGAGATGGGAGCTCACTCCGTCATGCGGCACCCAGGTCTCGAACTGCTGAAGTACCGACCTTCCACAGCCTGCAGTTCAGCGTCTTAACCACTTGAGCCACCGCAGCTGGTTGGGTGGTGGGGAGGCCCAAAAGTAGCACCTCTATCTTCAGTTATTTCTGGAGCCTTACTCCAAAAGTCACACCATTTCTTGTTAACTGATTGTTCTAAACTGAAATGAAAACACTTCACACATCCTTGCACTGCTGTCTAGGAACTAAAGTTCAATCCACTGAATTGTGCCTATGCTGCTGTTGACTGTGCAGGCACCAAAGAAGCATATAAATTCAAAATATGACAGAATTTAAATAAAGCATGACCCTGAGGTATATGTAATTCCAGCTAGCCATTCAATCAAGAGCATTTGCCAACAGAGACTACTTGCCTAGCAAACACACTGAATGCTAGCATTGCTGAATACTAGAATGGTAGCATTGCTCAGCTTCTCAAAGCAGTGCACATTTTAAATTACAAATAAATAAATAAATTTAAAAATACAGCTGATGTTCCTGACTCAGGAGAAAACACTTTTTGTGAATAAGGTGTTTGATTTTTGAATGTTTTATTTATGAAAATTGAATAAACACTGGTTGTGAAGCAAAGGAAAAGGGGTTACTTCAGCACCATGAAGGTGAACAGCTACAGATCCTGGATACGTTTTGAGAAATTGCCACTGATGGCATTATTTTGTTTATGAGATTTCTATATATCTGTGATGGACAGATTAGGGTGCCACCTCTTCCTAAGAGTGGCCAATGTGAGCTGATGTAATGTTGCTGAGAGAGACAGCTAAGAACAGCATTTAGTTCAATTGAGAGTGAGGCTGGTTGAGTGAAAGTGTGGCAGAAGAGCAGCTTTGTGCTGACTGGAAAAGGTCAAATTATAATGAAACCCCCCAAATGCATGAATAGGGAAGTATTTCAAAGGTTCCACTGAAAAGAGAATTTACAACCTCAGCCTGATTTTCTCCAATGTTACGTTCAAATCATAAATAAAAGTCAACTTCTTGTTTGTTTAACCTTGTGGTCTCAGGGAAAGAAGCACACACACACAAGGCAAGATCTCGGCCTATATAAAATATATATTAGGATATGAATAAATGGTGGTAGCTTGTGAATGTAGCAGTGAGTCCCCAACTCTAGAAGCTCTGTGCAGTGTCTGAGTGAGGGATGATTATTAAAGGGGTCTAGGCTGGTGTCTCTGTGAGTAACAGAGAGGACCCAATATGTGAAAGGGTCATGGCCAATGTTCCCTCTAAGCTGAGTTAGTGTGAGCTAGCTCACACTAACTCAGCTTAGAGGGAACACTGGTCATGGCTCTCTATCTATTTTGAAAGAGGCAAGACAGGTGATGAGCAGTGACTGACTGACCTACCTGTAACCCTGAGGCTGTGGGACAGAGGTGTGGAGGGTGGTAGGGGCTCTGAGTGAGTGAAAAAAGGCATCATGACACCTTACTTCCAGTGAGCTCAGGACAGCATACTCAGATTCTGGGAGTGCTTCAAATGATGCAAACAAAGCAAAGATGTACTGTTCTGTCCCAAATGACCATGGTCCCTGCACTTTCTGGGATGCATCTCACAGATCCTGTGGAATCTACCATCAAGAGGGGATGTATTGGCAGAGCAGCCAGTATCTCATCTTCAACCAGAGTTGCTGCAAGGAGACTGAGGTAGTGGTTTAAGAAATTTGGATACTCAGAAAAAGTAAGACCTACAATGTTATCTTCTTACAAAGTTTCCACAAACAGGCTGTACAATTCTCTTCTGGGCAGAGTTCAGTAAGCAAATCCAAAGGCATCATTATCCTGCTAGAGTTCTTCCAACATAGTGTGTATAAAAGCCTAAGCACAAACACATTCAAATAACAGCTTCTCCAGAATTCTTGAGCTGGGTAATTATCCAAGCACCACAGAGTTTCTCTTGTCAAACCCTAATTGATTCACATATTTCCAACCTGGGAAATTAACTTGCCATTAGGACTACATTCCATCACTTCAGCATTCGAAGTTTCTGAGTTGATAGCTTTGTTGGTAAATAGGAATTTCCGCCATCATCATGAGGATAGGGTGGCTCTTCAGGGAAATCATTATATTTAACTAGGAATAAGGCTTGTTGTGGAAATAAGTACAACAAGCTCTAGAAAGAGGCTCTGAGAGAGTGCCCAGGCCTTGGGTACTCAGCATCAATTTGCTGTGGCGACCTCAGCAGGGTATAATGACACAGAGTCTCCAGAGGAACTGATCTCTGCCATCTGAAGAGCAGTTGTAATTCTGAGTGATCTTCAGCCCTCACCTGGAGATTGGCAACAATGGTTCCTCAGGAGGAACCTCTGGAATGGGGACCAAAGCAGCTTACATCATTCTCCTCTTCCCCCTTTTACCTTGCACAGCAACCCTGTGAGGTAGGTTAGGCTGAATGTCTGTGACTGGTTCAAAATCACTCACAGCTTCCACAGCAAGAACCTGGGTCTGGCAAACCCTGCTCTGAAGTGCTAACTGCTACACCACACTGGCTGTCATATTGCCTGGTATCACAACTCAACTCCAGACAACAGATCTCTCTCTCTCCCCCTGGAGAAAATAACTGCTTTGAAGGGTGGGCTCTGTGGCATTCTGTTCAGCTGAGGCCTCTCCCCTCCCTAAACTCTGGCTTCTGTAGACTCTACCATAAAATCTCCAGGAATTTCCCAACCTGGAGCTGGCAACCCTAGTCAGGACTGGCCTCAATGAGTTTTCTCCCAAAGGTCAAAATAGGCATAGAAAAGGTCTCCCCCCCACACCTTTTACTGACAGAACCAAGCTTGGTTGGCTAGCAGCCACTGAGGGGAAGGTAGGGTTGCCAGCTCTGAGTAGGAAAATACCTGGAGATTTGGGGGGTGGATCGTATGGAGGGCAGAGTTTGGGGAGGGGAAGGACTCAGCAGGGTATAATGCCATAGGGTCTACACTCCAAAGCAGCCATTTTCTCTAGGGGAACTGAGCTCTGTCATCTGGAGATCAATTGTAACAGTGGTCCTACCTGGAGATTGGCAACACTAGGGGAAAGTCAGCCACACACCAGGGGTTTGAAGATAATAGTTTGACAGCTGCTGGCCCACCTCAGTAGCCAGCCAGCCATGGCGGAGCCAAGCAGGAGAGATAGCCATTTTCGCAGTTTATTCTGACAGGGAAATGGCCCAGCTGGCAGTGGGTGGGGGAGAGGGTTATGCTGAAAGTCTGTGAGTAGTCTAAAATCACCCAATCAGCTTCCACAGCAAGAACCTGGGTCTGCCAGATCCTGCTTTGAAGTGCTAACTGCTACTCCACACTGGCTGTGGTATCACCTGGTATCACAACTGAACTCTAGACAACAGATCTATCTCACTCCCTGGAGAAAATAACTGCTTTGAAGGGTGGGCTCTATGGCATTCTATTCAGCTGAGGCCTCTCCCCTCCCTAAACTCTGGTTTCTGTAGACTCTACCATAAAATCTCCAGGAATTTCCCAACCTGGAGCTGGCAATTCTAGTCAGGACTGGTCCCAATGAGTTCCCCACAAAGGCCTGAAAAGGGTTTCATTCCTTTGCATTTTTACTGACAGAACCAAGCTTAGTTGCCTAGCAACAGCCACTGATGGAAAAGTTAGTCCCACAGGAGCCAAGCAGGAGAAGTGTCTTTGTCAGGAGAGACAGCCGTTTGGCAGTTATTCTGACACGGAACAGTGGCTGAGGTGGCAGTGGGCATAGAAGAGGAGTGGACCCAGCCCCCAGCCAATGGCATGCAATTACTCTTGAGTGGCAGTTGATGGGCCAATGGCTGATGTAGCACAAAGCACAGCCAACGGGGGAGCTGGAAATGGCCAAAGCGTCAATATATATACATACATACATATACATATACATACATATACATACACATACATACATATACATATATATATATATATACACACATATATATACATACACACACACACATCCATACATATACACTAGGAATAAGGTCCGTTGTGGAAATAAATACAACGAGCTCTAGAAAGAGGCTCTCGGAGAATGCCAAGGCCTTGGGCACTCAGCATCAGTTTGCTGTGACGACCTCAGCAGGGTATAATGACACAGAGTCCACCAGAATATTGCCATGCGAAAACACGTTTATATATAAGGACAGGATAACAGGGCTTTAGACTGTGGATTAGCAGGGCCAGTAACAGATGGGGGTTGTCTATAAACCTGAGGGAAGGTGAAGGGGGCAACTAGGTAGGATAGAAGAAAAGGAGAGAATATGCTGGGGGAAGATGATGAGGGTTCTCTGTGGTTTGAGAGTGGGACAGTCAACTATCCCTGGCAACACAGATTGATTTCCAATGAAACAGTAATATAGATTGAAGGTGTTGGGAACCGAGGATCCAGACATGATAGGGAGAGCCAGTACATATTTGTAGCTGGTAGAGTCATTTTTTTTAGTCTGAAGGAAAGTTTCTGTGTTCTATTAACCTCTTTCTGTTAGCTGAAAGATTTTTGCATTTTCAGTTACAGTGGTTTGTTAGGATTGCTTTTCTTCATAGCAAAATGAGAAACAGAGTTTTTTCCCCCAGACTCAGTCTGAGAAATTGTGGGAAGCCTCCTACCCTGGATGAAAACTTGTAATGTGGATCTTGCCTGCTACCAAGAGGAGGTGTTTCCCAGAAGGCTGCCCCACCCCAGCACCAGAAGAGAATGAAAATTCATAGAAAGAGACAATTTTTTTCTCTCCCAGTGATTTAGTGGACCATAAGGATAGATTCAGGTGGGTAGCCATGTTGGTCTGAATCAGCAGAAAAAAGTTTGAATCCAGTGACACCTTTAAGACCAACAAAGTTTTATTCAAGTTATAAGCATTTGAGTGCATGCTCACTTCTTCAGATACATTGGCCCATAGTTTGTTTTATCTGACTCCAGTTATGAGGTAAACTTCAGGGTGTAAGGACACCCTTCACTATATTTGATTAGTGAGTGTCACTGGCAGTGCCATCTTAATCAGGTCTACGCAGAATTCTACTCAGGTGTACTCAATGGAGCTTACTCCCAGGGAAGTGTTAATAGAATTGCACTGTCAATGAACTTTGTAGATGGGTATGTGTTTGAATGTCGGTCTCACTGTTTTTGATAACCACCAGCTGATAACCTGCTTTGCATGTTGCCTTGTCCTGGGATAACAGAAATGCAAAATTTCATTAGAACCATCTCTTACTAATTTATAACTGCTCAACAATCACCCACAAGTAACATGCAGAAGAAACTATTTCAACTTACACAGCACTAGAGGATATTACAAAACAGAGTGGAGAAGACATGTATATCATAATATGAAGCAGATGTAAAATGGTGGTAGTTCTGTTTAAATGTCAAACATACCCGATGGTGATGCCTTGTATGGTCAGGGGGTGTTTTTTACATACCAACACACATTTTGTTGGAACAAAACATGTATACAAATAATCTGTTCTATAAGTACTTTACTGGCAAGGATAAATGGCCTGTTTCATATTTCTGGCTTGGTTTTCATGATGATTTTAACACTACTTTGAAAGTAGTGCAACAAGAACTATATCAAGCATTCTCATTTTAAGAATAAATTATTTAAATAGCCAGGCATGTGAACTACAAATCAAAGTGAAATACAGACTTCAGTCTCTGAAGACTTGCTCTGGACTTTATGGGAGTTATGTGGCTAAATGCCATGAAATTGTAAATCCAAAGGGACAGTTATGCCTTCTGTATCTTGCACTTCACTATGATGTGCATTCAGACATAATTCATTATCTTCATGATTGGTATTTGAGAGATTTACAGAATGCAATTTTGGTTGTCATGAGGTAATGGTAACAGTTGAAGTAACATCTATCCAGGTGGTTTTGATATATAAAACGTGCAGAGGTTCAAAAATTCATTGCAAAGGAATTTGACAGAAAATCATCTCAAACACAGTCTACAACTGATACTGTCATGTGCATTGCAATTAGTCATAGTTATGTTGCCATTTCAGCTTTGAAATGCCTTGTTCCAGTCCCCAGGTGTTTCCTAGCTTCTCATGACACAGTTAGTTTATGCAACAGTATGGATACCTTTTGTGCACTTGAAATATTCCGAGCACACATCTTCTGCAAGAATAGGTGAGATATCTCAGAAGGATGGATAGGTTTTATAGAATAAACAGAGCCTTTTATTCAATTCAATTTATTACAGGTCTATATGACCGAAGTCTTGACCAAAAGAGAATGCAAAAGGGGTAAAATAGGTAGAGCCTTTTATTTACAAACACAACTTTTGGAGAATGCATTAGAAGAAGAAGGATTGAATTTATATCCTGCCCTTCACTTGGAGTCTCAGAGCAGCTTACAATTTCCTTCCCCTTCCTCTCCCCACAACAGACACCCCATGAGGTCGGTGGGGCTGAGAGATCTCTGAGAGAACTGCTGTTGAAAGAAAAGCTCTGAGAGAACTGTGGCTTGCCCAAGGTCACCCAGCAGCTACATGTGGAGGAGTGCTCCTAACCACGACACCAAACTGGCTCTCAGTGCAAACTGACTAATAGAATTCCATTGAAAAGCACAAACACATAAAACACATAAACCCTCACTCCCACCATGATATTAACTGTTGAATATTTTATTTATTTATTTATTTCAAACATATATAATTAAAGAAAACAGTAGGGATATAGAAAAGAAAGGGATTGTACAACATAGTGCATTTGTTGAGGACAATTATGTGTTACAAAATGTATACATCCCCTACATTATAATTTTAAAGGTATTGTCTATAAAATGAAATAGTTTTTACTTCTGTTGGGGTATGATTATATTCAACATTTTAAGTTTCAAACTTCATAACTAATCTTTTTTTACAACTACATAATTAGTTTCGTCATTACTGTGTACTCAATATTAAATATTTTTATTTATTTATTTATTATCGCATTTCTACCCCACCCTCCCCTCGAGCGGGCTAAGGGCGACTTACAATAGGGCACCATGTGCAAAAACATAAAACAGCATAAAAACAGGATAAAACAATCTACATTAAAGTGCTCAGTGGTTACAATCAAAATCTAACAAGATGGAATCAAATTTACAAGATGGACTCCCCAGAATCTTACATAACAATGGGGAGGTTAAAGACCCGTGGTTGTTACTCGGTCCCATCCAGCGGTACTGACCACAGCAATGTCATGGTTGATCTTCATGGGGCCACCCCTACATATTTGTTAGAACCTTTAACAGATAAGTAATATATCAAAGTGCAAAGGAAGGTCTGCTATATATCTCATAACAAGAAAACCTAAGATATCACTACTCAGAATCCACTTCAAAAAGATGTTCTCCCCAAAACCCACTTCCTTACACTCATTTATATTTGTGATATTACATTTGAAACAGATTTTGATTCCACATCTATTTCATTACAACACACTTGTATATAATATTTTAGACTGCTTCTCATTCTAAATTTGTCTCCTGCTAGCATAGTACACATAATACACACTCCATCTCTCCTCAAATTTCATAACTGACCTGTTTCTCAAATAGGTTGTTAATTTTGCCATTACGGCATATTCAGCAAGTTTATTTTCCCATTCTTCTAAATGTGGACAGATGTCTAGTTTACATTATGCTACACAAATAGCTCTAGCCACTGTGACCATGTATTTGAATATCTCTTCAGAATTTTTTGATAATTTGTTAGGCAAAATACCTAATAGCATGCTCCTGTCTTCCATTGGGAATTTAACTTTGATATGTTCTGCATTTTTCGATATACTATCTTTTTGCTTTTTTACAAGTCCACCACATATGCAAGAAGGTTCCATCTATGTCTTGACATTTTCAGCATTTGCCTCTGTAGTTTTTATCTGCTTTCTCAATGTCTTTTTTTGTCATGAAATTGATTCCCCTCTTCTATGTAAGTATTTGCATTGTCAAACTGTCATCATGTGTGAATCAGAACCCAATGTACAAGTGTTTTCTGGATTGTTATTCAAGACATTGAACTGTTTTACTTAACAAGCACCTGTATGTGGTTAGCTTACAGAGTAATAACTAGCAGCTGGAAACTGTCAGAGTAATTGTTTGACAGTTGGCTGTCTATGCAGTGTTACAGTTCAAATGTCAGAAATTAAAGAAGATTTGATTCATTGGGAAAAGTTACATCTTTCACTAATAGGCAGAATAGCTACAGTTAAAACGAATATCTTACCAAGATTCCTATTTCTAGCTCAGAACTTACCAATAATTTAAAAATATCAATACTTCAAAGATCTAAATAAAACTGTAGGTTTTTTTTATTTATATGGCAATCTAAAAGACCACGTATAAAAATGAAAGACCTTCAGGGAACCAAACACAAAGGGGGCTTCGCCTTACCTAACTGGCAACTATATTACTATACTGCATCAATGTAATGGTAATTTAAATCTTTTATGCACCACAATGGAATGGATGAAGGAATGGGCTAAATTAGAGGATAAAAGATTATTAGAGTTAGAGGGATTTGATTTGGTAATGGGCTGGCATGCATACCTATGGTATGGTAAAGATAAAATCCACTCCAA
>NW_015159732.1:400245-401630 GCF_001447785.1 Gekko japonicus | reverse complement strand
TCTCGCAGCCATACATGACTACTGGGAATACCATTGCTTTGACCATGCGGACTTTTGTTGGCAGGGTGATGTCTCTACTTTTTCTCATGCTGTTTAGGTTTGCCATTGCTTTCCTCCCAAGGAGCAGGCGTCTTTTAATTTCATGGCTGCTGTCACAGTCTGTGGTGATCTGGGATCCCAGGAACGTGAAGTCTGTCACTACTTCCACGACTTCCCCTTCTATTTGCCAAGGAGTGATCCACACAGTCAAAGGCTTTATCATAGTCAATGAAGCAGAAGTAGATGTTTTTCTTGCTTTCTCCATAATCCAGCAGTTAAGACGCTGAACTGCAGGCTGTGGAAGGTCAGTAGTTCAGCAGTTCGAGAACCGAGTGTGCCGCATTATGGAGTGAGCTCCCGTCTCTAGTTCCAGCTCCTGCCAACCTAGCAGTTCGAAAGCAAGAAATTGCAAGTAGATAAATAGGTACCACTTCAGTGGGAAGGTAACAGCATTCCATGCGCCTTGGTGTTTAGTCATGCCGGCCACATGACCATGGAAATGTCTTCAGACAGCACTGGCTCTTCGGCTTTGAAACGGGGATGAGCACCGCAACCCTAGAGTTGGATTTGACTGGCTTTCGAGCAAGGTAACCTTTACCTTACTGCAAACTAACTTAACCAAATGCAGTCCTAAATAAAACCATGTTCAACTGCCTCCTAAATATCAAAAGTGAGGGGACCACACATAGGGCTGCCTCTGAAAAGGCCCTCTCTCCTGTGCCCACCAAACCAGCTTCTTTGATTGGTGGGACAATCAGGAGGGCCTCTCCCAGTGATCTTAATTCTTAGGCAGGAACATTTGGGAGAAGATGGTCTTTCAGATACCCCGGTTCCATGCTATGTAGGGCTTTAAAGGTCACAACTAGTACCTTGAATTGGGCTTTGGAGCAGACTGGTAGACAGTGTAATTGCTGGTATATTGGGGTCACATGCTCCTGATATCTGGCTCCAGCCAGCAGTCTAGCCACAGCATTCTGCACTAGCTGCATGCAAATCTGGAGGCTGCAGCTGGTGCAAAATGCCTCGGCCAGGCTGTTGATGTGTCTCCCTAGATGGGAGCACATCCGACCTGTGCTTGAGTCACTGCACTGGCTGCCAATAGCCTACCAAATTTACTTCAAGGTGCTGGTTCTTACCTTTAAAGCCCTATATGGCCAGGGTCCAACATACCAGAGGGACCACCTTTCCCCATATATACCCCAGTGAGCACTACGGTCGGGGTCACAACATTGACTAGTTATCCCAGGAAGCAGGGATGCCAGGCTTGCTGAAACCAGGGTTAGGGGCTTTTCAGTGGCGGCTCCTTATTGGTGGAATGAGCTCCGGGAGGAGATCAGGGCCCTGCG
>NW_015159732.1:390857-399746 GCF_001447785.1 Gekko japonicus | reverse complement strand
GGATCTTGTACAGTTCTGCAGGGCCTGCAAAACAGAGCTCTTCCAACATGCTTTTAACTAGGAGCCGCCACTACTACCACCAATGCCCGCAATTAACATCTGTGGTGCAAGGCCAGCCTAATCAACATTATACGGTACCATCTGGAGCCCAGAGACTGAGAACCTTGGGTGTGGTATTATATGGTACGCCACTGTGATTTAAAACTGTGAGCATTTTAACTGTAAATTATCTAATTGTAAGTTATTTAACTGTTTTAACTGTTTTATGATCTGGTGCATTGTTCCAAATACTGTTAGCCACCCTGAGCCTGCTTGCGGGGAGGGTGGGATATAAGTGTGATAAGTAAATAAATAAATCAGGGCCCTGTGGGACTTACCGTATTACAAATCTGCAGGGCCTGCAAAGTGGAGCCCTTCCACCCGGCTTTTGGTTGAGGCAGTAAACGTCTCCCCCCCCCCGCCCCGGTCGGTCTCCCATCAGTGTCCTGGATTTGAAAAGCCACCTGGGAACCCACACTACTGTTCCATCTTAGTTGCTGAGACATTTGATCAGATCTTGCTTGGTATTTTATGACTTTTGTACTGTTTTAATCTTGTTGTTTTAAACTGGTTTTAATTGTTATTGTAAATGGTATTAATATTGATGGAACCCGCCCTGAGCCTGCTTGCAGGGAGCACGGGATACAAACCTAATAAAATAAAAATAATCCTTGGAATTAGGTGGGAAAGAAAGGTTCTCTCTGGGTATCATATTGGTGACACACCACAGCCCAAACCTCCTGATGACTTCTCCCAGCCGCATCACATAAATATTAAATAGCATGAAGGATAAGATACACAGTCAGACTACTGCAATCTTGTTCAGAAAGCATTGTCAGCAGAGCTACGTGTCATGTATGTGTCAATGTCACCTCCTGCTAAACCCCAGAAGTGATGCGCTGGTGCTGACATCTCTGGTAAAACCATAGAGAACAGTGAAACCCTACTGGTGTATTGGTGATGTCACTTCTAAATCCAGCCAGAATACATACGGCTGGGAAGCAGCTGCAGTGGAAGATCACCCGCTGTTGCAGATGGGTTGGCAAGCCCAGTGAAAATCATGCTTCTTATGCTGAGAATATTCACTTATTATCAATCCTGTTGCTGTACTAAAGGTAACTGTACTTGTTATGTGTTAAAAGTATCTTAAAAGGTGCAGCCCACTGGCAAATCAAAAAGCAAAAGAGAAATACAGATAAAGGCAACTGTGATAACAATTCTAAGCAGTTCTCCTCAGAAGTAAGTCCCATTTTGTTCAATAGGACTTACTTTCAGGAAAGCAATTTTAGGATCGCATCACCTTGTTCTGGTTTGCAAATCTAATATCAGTTATCAAACCAACAGGCAACCGGGAAAGGAACCTGTAGAGTGAAGGATTCATTGACTCAAGCAGTCTCTTCTCTTTGGGATGTAGCCAGCTAAATCCTTCCTGTCTTTTTCTCCAACCCCAAGCATTATAGATAAAATCC
The DNA here is from genome assembly GCF_001447785.1 of Gekko japonicus. NCBI lineage: Eukaryota > Metazoa > Chordata > Lepidosauria > Squamata > Gekkonidae > Gekko > Gekko japonicus. Next base: position 398,238 of record NW_015159732.1, on the reverse strand, counting down.
AGGCTGCTTATTGGCTGCCTGTTAGCACCTCTCCCTTATGAAAGTAAATACATGCCCTGGTCACACGGGAGGATTTGCCCCGCGGAATGGATGGATTGAGGGCGGATTAAACTGGCGCGATCAGATGCCAACTTCTGGCAAGCATCACGCTCCCGCCCCCAACCTGTCCCTTCCGGCCAAAGATGTGGAGTTAAAAAAACCCCTGCAAAACACTACTACCTACTGGAAAACCGGCAGCATGGGTGGCCGTGTGATCGCCGACACGTCCGTCTCCTGCAGCATGCGAAGGCGAGGCCCCCTGCCAAACTGCGCATGTGCACACATGCGCAGCTGACTCACCTCGCTCTCCTGTCCGTGGCTTCCCCCTCGGCATCTGATCACGCCGGGGAGCATATGCGCGGAGGCTTGGGGGATCTGTCTGATCCTGCTGCCGCGCTTCTCTTTTGCTGCGGCTCTAAAAAGCCGCACTTCTGCCACGGCTTTTCCTGCGGTGTGACTGGGGCCACAATAGGACATTCTTGGAGCAGAGAACACCAGCCTGCAGAAAGTCTTGTTTGGAGCTCACTGTGTGGGTGGGATTTGTTGCTTGGCTACGTTTCAAAGAGAGAAAGAAGGCAGCTTGTGGTTTACACAGTCCCCTTCCTAATTCCTGTATATAGAATTCATAGTAGACTTTGAATCTAGGTGGCTGAACTTCTGGGACCCATACACAGGCATGAGTCTACATGGCCATACTTTAAAGATAGATTGAAATTGCCTTATTGTAATACCTCTGTGTTTCAATTCATTTGTTATTTAAATGGGTGTCTTAGTTTGCATTGTTTCATGGGGGGAAGTGTGTTGATAGATTTCTTAAATATTTTAGAAAAATAACAGAGAGGTTGGTGCAACTCTCCCCTCCTTGCTGACCCCTCGGCAAATGATATATGCTTAAAGTGGTGGTGTATAGTAGATGCTAATGTTGCCAGATATGATTTAAGACATTTTTGGATATGGGGGGGGGGCAGGACATAGGGAAGGTGTGATTTGGAGAAAGGAGAGACTTTAGCAGGGTATAATTAGGGATGGGCATGAACCACATTTTTCTGGTTTGGTTTATAGTTCGTGGCTGAACCATGAACCAAACAATGAACTGATATGCTAGTTTGCTAACCGACCTGGTTCAAATTGGTTCCTGAGCCATTAAAAGTTTAAACCCCTGCTTTCTGCTCCACATGGCTTTTTGCAGGGAGCAGAAAGCTGAGGTTTTCAGACACCTGAGTGCAATTCTTAGAGATCTCCAGGTCCCACCTTGAGGTTGGCAACTGTAGTGGCTTAAAAGTAAGCAAGGGGGAAAAAGAGGGAGAGTAATTCCTTCAGAGGAGGTGCCAGAGTCCACGCTCACTGTCTCAGCTAGCATAAAAAAGGGATGACTTTGAAGTGTGAAGCAGTGTTTGGATGCAGAACATGGGAATGAGAATACATACTAAATTAGGAGAGTAGGACATGCCTGATATTTTCCAGATTTTTGCCTGCTGGGCGAGGCTGACCCCACTTCCCCTTTCAAATCCCCTTCCAATTAGACCAGGTCAGCAATGTATCAGCATGTTGTAAACTTGCTAGTGCAAGAGCACTGTTGTGCACTCTCTACACTATGCCGAAATGAAGAAAATAAAATTGATTATAACTTCTTAGAAGTAGAAAAGCAGGGTCCTGATTTTGCTGCTGTTGCCTGGTCTTCTTGTCTGTCAATGGATTTTCTCAAATTCTCTCGTTCCCTGAGATTAGGGAAAACATTTTTCAGAGCTGTGGAGGTTGGTTGTGGTTACTCAGTAGTAAGAGGCAGTCTGCCCATGGTTGGGGATTCAGTTTTTACATGTCTGGGGTCAGCCATTACTTGGAAACCATTTCTGATACTGTTATAGTAAACTTTGGCTCAAATTAAGCATTACCTTTCTACATGTAGCTGAAATAATTATTTTTAACAAGGTTGCCACCAAGCCCAGAGAAAAATGTCCTGTCCCTTCAATAGCAACTTAATGAGATATTATTTACCAGGTGATGTTATTCTCCTTCCTACCATGAAAAGGTTCACCTGTCTATTTCCAAATATTAAACCTCTGTTAAAGGGACAGGGAAAGATGCAGGTAGGTTTATATGAGAGCTAGTAAGTATTTTGTGCTGAGCTGGATGGCCAAGGCTAGTCTGATCTCATCAGATCTTGGAAGCTGAGCAGGGTTGGCCCTAGTTAGTACTTGGATGGGAGACCACCAAGGATGTCCAAAGTTGCTGTGCAGAGCCAGGGAATGACAAACCGCCGGTGAATGAATAAAAAAGTGTGCAACTGCAATAAGAAAGGCCAATGCTATGCTGGGAATTATTAGGAAAAGAATTGAAAACAAACCAGCCAGTATCATAATGCCCTGTATAATTAATGGTGCAACCTCATTTGGAGTACTGTGGTCATCACACCTCCATCAGTGACTATAGCCACAAGGTATAGATAGGAACTCTCAGTCTGGGGAAAGTCTTGGTGCTTGGGGGGGGGCAAGAGTGGGAGGGCTTCTAGTGTCCTAGCCCCACTGGTGGACCTCCTGATGACACCTGGTATTTTTGGCCACTTTGTGATGGAGTGTTGGACTGGATGGGCCTTTGGCCTGATCCAACATTGGCTTCTCTTATGTTCTTATGTACCATTTGGTTTTCAAAAAGCAGAGGTTGATTCGGGGGGGATCGTGGGGGATCACAGTTCCCCTGGGTGAGGTGCGGGGGGGCGGGGCACATGATGAAGCCCCGCCCCATGCTTCCGGCCGCCCCGCTTCCGGCCCTCATTCAGCCAGGAGGAGGCAGGAGAAGAGGGAGGATAAGTTGCTTCCTCCCCGCCTCTCCCCACCCCTGCCTGCCTGGGGCCAGGGAGGGCTTTGGCAGGGCTTCCTCGCACTCCCACCGGCCTTGCAGGTCCACCACCGGGCCCCTGATGTCAGGGGGTGTGGCATATGCTAATGAGTTATGCTAATGAGTTCCCCTAGCTCTTTTTCTATGAAACGACCCCTGTCAAAAAGCATCAGTTTTCTCCAGGGGAGCTGATCCCTGTAGACTGGAGATGAACCATAATTCCAGATCTCCAGCCCCCACCTGGAAGCTGGCATCCATTCAGAGGGGCCTGGAACTCTTCTGGGATTAGACATAGATCTGTGTCTGAACTGTGCTAGGGACAGACCAGAGGGGAATTTCTATTCAAACCTGAAACAGTCCCAAGTTTGCAGGAAAAAAATCTGAAATCTGAGGGAAACAATACATCATGGAATCAAAACTTCCCAAAAGAACAGAAACAAGATCTGTAGCTTTAAAAATGCCCACTGGGCTCTGTGGCTGTTGGGGGTCACTTGGCAACCGTAGCATTATTGCCAAACATTCCAAGCCTGGAAAGCAAAGCTGTGCTTTCTATTGCCAAACATTCCAGCATTTCTGGAAAGCAAAGCTGTGAGAGGGGGAGCAGGAGTAGACTGGGAGGCCAAAACAGTCCAGGAAAAGCCCCTCCCCCCAGATCATCTTGTTCCCTGATGGAGGAGGACTTGCCAGTGACAGGCCCAGTAGCAACTATTAGAAACTCACTACTGGTATGATTTACTTGGGCCTGGCCCACTGACAGCAACAGCCACTGTACAACTGAGACCCACCCTGAGCTGGCGATGACCACACAATGTAACCAGTCTTTTTGCGAGGAGACAATGATGTGTAGGAAAGGATGGGGAAAAAGACGAAGACAGCGGAACAAAAAAAGGTTGATTGACTGGTGAGTGGGGAAAAGGGAAAAAAAAGAAAAGTGGCAAGGCTGTAGGGCTCTGTGCCTTTTTGGTTTTATTTGGTTTTTATAATGTTCTGCTTATATTGTAAGCTGCCTTGAGTTCCACAAGACCTCAGCTCCTGTGATACTAGAGTGCCACCTCATCAAAGGAGGACTTGTTGCCTCAGGGACGCTGCTACCTTTAGGGGATGGTAACCTCAGGCACACCCAGGCAACTAGGACAAGGAGGAGGAGGGAGGAAGGAAGGAAGTGGACCATCTCCGTAGTATTCAGACAAGCCCTTCTGTCTCTCTGGGTGATTTCGCACGAGGGTTTGACCCGCGGTCAAGGCTTTGTTCTCTCCGGCACATCTTGTCAGTTTCACACGATTTGTTTCGAAGGCTGGTTTTGCTGCGCGGGTTGCACTGACTCCCCCCGCATCAGGGCGATCCTCCAATTACCGGATTTTCCTGTTGCCTCGAAGTTAATGGAGCCCTCCCACCTTCCCTCCTCCACACTTTCACCACGCCCAGTACTGCAGAGGGGAAGGGATCTCAAGTCCACCACCTTCGGCTGCAGTGCCATCTTGGGGGGGACGTTTCAGGGCTGAGATGATAAAAATGGAGAATCTCCAGACCTTTTTTTAAAACTCCCGGCACAAGAGACAAAGTTCACCAATCAGAATGCTGAAGAAGTGTCACATGCTGCATCCTCTCCCCCATTGTTACGAAATAACGAACTAACGATACAGAGCATGCGTACAAAAAAAAAAATAAAGGGGTGGAAGGAGGGAGGTCGGATGGGAGGGGTTGGAGACCAAGGGGCGGTGGTGTGAGGATGTCGAGTGCAGGAAGCCACTCCCCAAGGCTTTCATGCAAAATTGAAAGACCGCGGCACACACGGGGCAGACTGGCTTGAAATCCTTTCACTGTGAAATCGACAAATTTGCTACGGGTCAGGAAACTCCAGCGGAAATCAGGCGCAAGTGCATCGTGAGAAATCACCCTCTGTTTCTCCACCAAAGAGTGATAAGCATGCAGATCAAAGAGGGCAGGAAAGGAGGACACTTAGTGCAAAGAACAGGGTTAGGCAAGTTCTTCTCCAAATAAATGCGATAGGCTGAATGTAAGAAAGAAAAATTGCATTGTATTATATAAGAAAGAATAATTGCAATCATATCATTCCAGATTACTTTATTAATATATAATTGGAATTTATAACAGGCATTGTGGTATCAGATAGAGAGGAAATAAGAGCCAAGAACAATGCTTATGGTAACCATGTATTACTCCAGGGGAACTAGGCGCAGAATATTATAGCACAAAAATGGGATTCAGCAGCGCTTGCATTTCCCCCAGTTTGTTTTCCTGTCCCCTCATACCCATTCACTCCCTTCTCTCATCCTAGGCATGGTCAGGAGGAAGGGGGGGGAGAAGAAGGGTGGCTCCAGTTTTTCCTTGTTGTCTACTCCTGGTGGCCTCTACCACCATCATTTGGGGTTAGTAGAGCCATTTGGGGGTAGTAGAGCAACTCAAATGCCACCCTAACTCCATAATGTATTTATTTATTTTTGTCTGTATCTGTTCAAGAACAGACATTCCTTGACTTTCTAAAGTTTTTGTGACCCAATTTTTTTTAAGCAACACTAAGATTTTTCTGCAAGGCAGGAGATTCACCTATGTGCAGACATTACTTTGGATTTCTTTCTTTTTTATAAGTACCCAAGGGTACACTTTTATTATTTTTTCCATTATATACTACAGACATACAAACACACATACAAACAACCCCTAACTACCCCCCACAACATATAACATATAACAAGAGACTTTATCATTTCTTCTGCTTGTTAGATTTCTAAATTCATTATCTATTTTGCTAAGCTTATATTTTCTGCGTTCTCAAATTACTACATTTATTTATCAGTTGCATTTTTACATTATACCAATTGTAGAATCTCTTCCAAGTTTTTTGAAAAGTCCATTCTGTACCAGCTCTCATCTCAAGTGTCAGTTTGTCATTTTCCACCGTTTCAAATATTTTATTCACGTATTCTTGTTTCATTGGTATTTCCATTGTTTTCCAATATTTAGCATATACTATCCTTGCAGCTGTCGACATATGGACTATCAAATACCTATCTGCTTTATCAAAGTCTTTCGGAAATATATTCAATAGCAGGATCTCTGGAGTAAACGGGATATTAGTTATTATTATTTTTTCCATTATCTCATGAATCCATCTCCAGTACCTCCTTATAACATCACATAACCACCACATGTGGTAAAAAGAACCAATCTTATTTTTACATTTCCAACATTTTATCAGAGCAATTAACATTTTCTTTAGCTAATCTATCTGATGTAATATACCATCTATAAAACATCTTATACATGTTCTCTTTATATGACACAGCATTAATTAATTTTATATTTTTCCGCCAAATCTGCTCCCACTCTTCAAAATTAATATTACGGCCTATATTCTGGGCCCACATAATCATATTTTTTCACCATTTCATCAACCGTCACATCGTCCAATAAAATCTTATATATTTTCTTTATCACTTTGTTTTCTGCTGTTAAAACAGTTTCTTCCAGCTCAGTTATTTTATTATTAAAACCTAGTTTCTTAAAGTCTTTGTCCCCTCCCCCATTGCTGTTTTAAAAACCCCAGAATTTTCCTGTAAATCAGGGGATTAGAACCTATTGGGAGCCAAATGTAGCTCTCTGTCATGGCACCCTTGGCTCTTCTGAGCGCCATTTCCCATGGTGGCACTCACCATATGTTTCAGGAAAGTGGGCAAGACCCTTGCCCTGTGGGGACTGTGGTTTGCAGTTGGTTCCCACCTTAAGAATGCTGTCACCATAGGTTTAAGCCTTCCTGAGGTACAGGCCTTATGCCAGGGATACCGTTAGACAGGGCTCTTTTGGTTGATGGCATTTGTGAATGTGGCTCTTTGCAACTTGCAGAGTGAGTACCACTGCTCTATCAAACCTGTGACTGGCCCTATTTTGCAGACCACTTTCTGCATAGGGGTAGGGTTGCCAGCCTCCAGGTGGTAGCTGGAGTTCTCCTCGGATTATTGTTCACCTGGAGAAAATGGCCGCTTTGGAAGGTTGACTCTTCATTGAACAAAGTATGAGTCCAGTGGCACCTTCTAGACCAACAAAGTTTTATTCACTGTATGAGCTTCTGTGTGCATGCATACCTCCTTAGATACAATGAAATGGAATTTACAGGTTGAGCTGTAAATTAACATGCAACATAATGAAGATGTTTATCAGATTCAGGAATAACAAGCTTGATTACCATTTAACATAATGAAGGCCCTGGTCACACGGGCCGGATATCGCGGCGGGGGAAGGGAGGCATGGCAAATTGCCCCGGCACAGTTTGATCCGCGATTATAAGATCAGACGTGCTGGCGGCACACCATGGGTCCTTCCCTCGGAGCTGGCGTGATTTGAGAGGAGGAGGAGAGGAGGACATTTATACCTGCCCTTCACTACCCAAAGGAGTCTCAGAGTGGCTTACAATCTCCTTTCCCTTCCCCTCCCCACAACAGACACCCTGTGAGATAGGTGGAGCTGAGAGAGCTCTTGACAGAAACCG
>NW_015159732.1:310319-390724 GCF_001447785.1 Gekko japonicus | reverse complement strand
GTGGTGTTTGGTTATTGTCTTTTTGGGGTCTGTCTTGCAGCAGGTATTCTCTGGGTACCATTCTGGCTTTGTTAATCTGTTTCCTGACTTCATCAGGTGGATATTTTAGTTCCAAAAAGGTTTGTTGTAGATCCCTCAGGTGAGAATCTGCCTGTGGAACTGGAGCAGATGCAGCTGTAGCATTGAGCCTGGCAATGTACAATGGATAGTTTGGTTAACAGGGCTCTTTTTGTAGAAAAAGCCCAGCAGGAACTCATTAGCATAATAGGCCACACCCAACATCAGAAACTCATTAGCATATTGGGCCACACCCCTGACAGCACAGCTCATTAGCACATTAGGCCGCACCCCCATGGTACCAGAAGTGTGGTTATCCAGCCACAACCATCCTTTGCTTGTTATTCTGTTTACCTTGTTTGTTGTCAAAACCCAGGGCTTTTTTGTAGCAGGAACTCCTTTGCATGTTAAGCCACACACCCCTAATGTAGCCAATCCTAATGAGTTTCTGCTGTTGGGTGTGGCCTATTATGCTAATGAGTTCCTGCTGGGCGTGGCCAACTTGGGATCCAGCCGGAACTCCGTTCCTGTGCGTTCCTGCCCAAAAATAGCCCTGGTTTGGTATGTTTAGGATGGTAGCTGGAGGCATGTAGGTATGTTTGTTTGTCAGTAGGTTTCCAGTATAAGGTGGTATCCATGCATCCATTGTGTATTTTTACAGTAGTGCCCAGAAAACTTATTTTTTAAAAAGGGGCTGTGAGTTGCTTTTTCTTTTCTTTATCTCATGACAAACTGAAGTGAGTTGCAAAGACTATTGAAGTTAACTAACTATTACTCCAATGCAAGATTTATTGCCTTACTCCTCTCTATGACTTTGAAGATATGACTTTCCTTACCCATCTATGGTTTTTGGATTTTGCTGCACTTCTTTGGAAATCAGGTTGTATTATAATTTAAGCTTTTTTGCCAGGAATCTTGCTTTGGATTTGGAGCTTGGTCTCTTGTAGAAAGCTCTGAGTGTCTGGCAGGCTTTGTTTGGGGGAGAGAAGCCTCATTTGTCTACCAGTGGTGGAGTTTCCTCCCACTCCACCCCCCATGACTCCACAATTCCCAGTTTGTCTTAAAGTTTATCTTTTTGACTGTGGCTTTTTTGGACTGCTAAAATAACTTGCTGCATTTGGATCATCTGACAGTCCTCACTATTTTGTGAGCAAATAAGAGTTCTGAAGGTAGGAGCTCTTCTGAAGAAGATTTGGAAAGGGTGTCCCCCCCCTTCTGTTTTTGTATTCCCTCCCTTTCCTGTGCCATCTTCAGTTTTTGTTTACCTATTTCTAATCTTAAACTGGTTGGGACTGGATTTATAAATTCCTGAACTGCTGCCACCTTGTGGAAATAGATCCAACACTCCAAGGGCATGTATAGAACTGTTGTATACTGATCCAGATCCTCTGTTCATCAAAGACAATTCTGTCCACTATCTTCAAATATTGGAGTTGTGAGCTGCTGTGGACGGCTGTTAAAGAAGATACACCCAAATAAAGGCAAAGACGTAAACTCCCTAATAATATTAATTAATAATATTAATTACTAAAATTAATTGTATGTCTTTGTTCTATGTAATAGTTTTAATCAGAGTGAATATTAACAAATACTAATTCATATTAATAAACTAATTCCAACATTGTTTTGTTCACATATCTTCCTAATCCTCTGTTTAAACTTTCCTACATAAAGTAACATTTCTATATCCTGCTTTTTAATACTATATATTTTCTTATTATCATTGTGCCATTCTCAGTTGAGTCAAAGCTATTGTATTTGTGATATAAACTGTCAGAAAAAATGTTTAAAAAGATTTTTTTTATACCTATAATATATTGTGACTAGGCCTGCTGCATAAACTGAACCTTAAATTTCTGAAAAATATTATTCTTATATTGAGTTAACAGATATTTGGTTTAGTGCTAGTTTAAAGTGTTTTACACCCATATTAAGAACCCTGTGCATATGTTGGTGTAATAAGTAAATGAAAAGTCTATACAGAAGATATAGATATATAATGATGTCATGAACCAAAGGAAAAAAGAAATCTGAAGAACAAGAGAAGTTTGAAATGGCTGAATATTTGGGAAAAATCCAAGACAGTTTGTCAACTCAGATAAATACAATCACAGATACATTTACCTCTCAAATGAAACAATCCTAAGAGTGATTTTTTTTAAAATAACCCAGTTTGAAGAAGGAATTCAAGAGCAGATTAAGCAAGTTAAGCAAGGTCAAGAAAATACTTTTGAACATATATAAAAAAAGAACTTTCAACTTTAAGAGTAGATAAATCCACAGAATTTGCACAATCCCAAAAAAAGATTCAAGAAAACATGGAAAACATTGTTCTAGTCCAAAGACAGTATAAAAAACTGGAATTATGTCAAGAAGCCCATGATCAATTATTGGAAAGAGCAAATCAAAGAATTGAATTTTTAGACGTCCAGAATAGACATAATTTATTTATTTATTGGATTCATATCCTGCCCTCCCCGCGAGCGGGCTCAGGGTGGCTCACAATTAGCAGCACCATGTGCCAAGTCACCTCAAACATATAAAAACAGAATAAAACAATCATAAGTGCTCGCAATAATGGTCATTCATTCGATCAATTATGGATGGCGTGCTATAAGGTGTAACACTAGAGTCCTGGTTCAGCGGTATACCAGCCGGCCGCGAAGCTGTGACTTGATCTCAATAAAGGGCCAACCTATTACCAAATAATTCTAAAGAAAAATTCTACTAGAAGTTTTTTCAAAAGCAATTAGATTTTCAAGAAGGCAAGATTATGATTCTTGGAAATATGAATGGCATTCTGAACCCTTCAAAGGAGAAATCTAAGAAGAAAAAAGGAGGTAGGTTTCCCCAAAATGCCCGACAATATATGGAGTTGCTGATTTGATTGATGCTTGGAGAACAATCAACCCAAAATCCAGAAACTATCCTTTTTACTCGGACAGACATCTGACTTATTCTAGACTCAACATGTGTTAGATGTCCAGAACTTTACTTACGAATTTGAAGAATGCTGATATCCTACCAAAGATATTTGTAGATCACAACCCATTATTTATTTCCCAGGCAAGGAAGAAATCTGGGGGAAAGAAGATGGAAACTAAAGGATGATGATCTATTCCAGAAAAATATAATTGAGAAATGCAAAAGAGATTTAACAGAATTTTTTAAACTGAATATCACAGAGGATGCTTCTATTACAACGATTTGTGAGGCAAGCAAAGCTTATATGAGAGGAAACCTTATTGCAATTGCTTCCAAGAAAAAAAGGAAAGAACAAGGGAAATTATAGGAAAAATTCAAATATTGGAAGACCAGCATAAAAATACATTTAAAAAATCACTTTTAAAGGAAATCAAACAATTGAAAAGTCAATTGACTGTTGGAAACAGAAGAAATACAGAAAAAAACTAAGTTTTACTAAACAAAAATATTTTGAACAAACAAACATACCTGGACATTACTTGGCACACTGCTTAAGAAAAGAAAGTGAAATAAGATCAATAACGAGTTAAAAAGCAAGATGAAATCTCTGTATAATAATTCTGTTTTGGAGTGGCAACATTCCATGCACTCCCTCAGTCATTGGCCCATCAGCCACTACTCAAGAGTACTTGCGTGCCATTGGCCAGGTGCTGGGTCTGCTCCTCTTCCCCGCCCACTCCCCCTTCAGCCACTGTGTCCTGTCAGAATTACTGGCAAACAGCTTTCTCTCGTGATGAAGATGCTTCTCCTGCTTGCCTTCTGTGTGGGACTAACTGTTCCCTCAGTGGCTGTTGGTAGGTGTCATGAAAAGGCAGTTACCTGTGTTTGTAAGATGGCTATGGTGCTTTGTTTAAAATGTTCCCCCATAAGGTTTAATTGAGCTGTAGCTCCAGAGAGGGGCCTGCAGGGGCAGGGGCCGGTTGGCCCTGGAGTGCACCGGAGCACTGCTCCGGGAATGAGGGGCTTGGGGGGTGGGGTGGACACATGACCAAGCCCTGCCCCCTGCTTCAGCAGCCCTCAGTTGGCCACGAGGGAGGCAGAAGAAGGAAGGTAAGTTGCCACCTGCAGAGGCCAAGCGCCTCCCCCTTGCTGCCACGGCTGCCTCTCTCAGGTCCTGTGTCGGAGTGCTGGGCCTGAGAGAGGCCTGCAGAGGCCGAGCACCCCCCCTGCCGCCACCACCATCTCTCTCAGGCCCTGTGCTGGAGCGCTGGGCCTGAGAGAGGCCTGCAGAGGCTTGGTGTCCCCCCTTGCCGCCTCCTCCTCTCTCGGGGCTAGGCATGGGGGCTCTGGAGAAGCCTGCACAACCCCCCACCTTCCCAGGCACCCAAGCTAGGCGCGGGGGCTCTGGAGAAGCCTGCGCAACACCCCCCCTCCTTCCCAGGCATTAGTTCAAGAGTGGCTCCCAAGAGCCAGCTGATTCCCAGGAGCAGTGCTTTTAAACTAACTTTTCTTTTTTAAAGAGAGGATGAGATTGCATTTGTATGTAGTATTATTGAGCCAATTAGTGTCTCAGTTTAATGCCTGCAGTTCACTTCTTCAACCAGCAACGCTGGCGGTATTGGGAATCAAGTGCCTGACAAGAAGGATTCCTGGGTGCATCTCCCACAGTCCTTCATATTCACCCTCATGGTGGTGGGGATGATGATGAAAAAGAAGGAAGTGATTTTACTAGATTTCAGAACGGAGTGCATAGCATCCTACACTCATGGGGAGGAAGGGAAACAAATGCAATAAATAAATAAATAATTTTGGCAACCACTGGTGGGGTTTTGAAGGCAAGAGACATCCAGAGGTGATTTGCCATTGCCTTCCTCCATGTCATAACCCTGGTATTCCGTGGAAGTCTACCATCCAAATACTTGCTAGGGCACACCCTGCTTAGCCTGGGCTCTCCCTATCCCATTTCTTACTGCCCATCCTCAAAAAGGTCAGGACATAATACCTGATTCTCCCCTCCTCCATTTTATCCCCACAAGGCAGAGACAAAGAGTGATTTGACCAAGGTCACCCATCAATATTTCATGGCAGAGAGGGACTCAAAACTGAACGAGTCCCATTTGAATCAGCTATCTTAAAGCATGCCATATTTTATGAGTTTCCAATCCTTTTGCCTTTAGTGATTCCCCTCCCAACACACTCCCAAGGGTAGGGTTCTCTTTCTTGCACCCCATTCTTCAATGAACGCTGATGATTAGAACAGTATGGCCTGCAACCTTGCTGCCAAATCAATCTGGGAAGCCTTATAACCAGCTAAAATATAGAGAGCCTTTGGTTCTCGTTTCATTTCTGATCACAAGTACAGAAATGGTGGCCTGGGAACCTGGGAATGGTGTTAATAATTATGGGACTCCAACAAATTGTCTGAAACACAAAGGTGGGTCACATGAATGGTTTGAATAAAAGTAACTTATAGTGAACCAGCAGGTGGGAATTAAAATTGTCAACCTTGTACTTCTTACAGCTGAGGTTCAAACTTGTCTCTACCACTGTTCCCTCTAAGCTGTGCATGTGAGTGGCCACTCATTTACACAGGAAGCCCCACTCAGCAGCAGTCTGTGACAACCAAATTTGGGCACCTTAAGACAGTAGAGTTGTTTGGTTGTCCACAAACTAGACTACAGTTTCAATCAGCCCATTTTCAATACAGCAAAGGCTGAAGGGCTCCACTCACTAATTCCTTCACAACCAATGTGTGAGGTAGATTAGGTTGAGAGATAGCCAGTGCTACCCAGGGAGCTCTGTAACTGAGGATTTCAACATCACATTCCCACATCCTCCAAACCCCATGAGCTAGCCATTGTACCACATGAACTGATGTTATTTTATGAAATAAAACATTGCTAATTGTCTAGGAAACTAGGCCTCTTACAATAGCTGCAAACAAGATTCCTCAGGGCACTGGGAAAATTGTTTAACTGCCCCCTGCCCAATTGTGCTATAGTCCTGATTTGAATCAGTCCCCCACACCTGGTTTGTTTTCCCCCACATGTGCCATCAGGTAGGCTCGCCAGCTCTGAGTTGGGAAATATCTGGAGATTTTTTGGGTGGCGTTTGAGTGGTGGGTGTTGCCTTCTGACACACTTCCGGTGATGTCAGGGGGTGTGGCATATGCAAATAAGGTATGCTAATAGGTTATGCTAATGAGCTCCTGCACCTCTTTTTCTATGAAATGCCCCCAAGGCAGTTATTACATAGATTAGTTCCCTTAGAAATCCTACCTTGAAAACCATACCAGCAACAGTGGATGGAAGGAGGAAGGAGGAGATTGGATTGGCCGCCCCACTTAAAGCAAGGTCCTAGAGGCCTGTTAAGCCTGTAATGGGGAGGGGGGAATGACAGTAAAGAACTAGGCAGCCCTACCAACTGCCAATCCACAGGCCGAGATTGCCCGGTAAAAACCAACCAGCTACCCCTAAATAATAGTAAAGGATGGGAAGGGAATTAGCAAAAATGGGGGGGGGGAGAGCAACTGGGCAGGAGGCAGCCTTACCCTGCTGCCACCCCTTAGAAGCTGCCAAGCCAGGGCCTGGAGTCTTAACTTGTGATGACTGAGCTAACTCCCCGTTTTATTTGTGCCACTGCCTGATCCTGCTGCCACCCTCCAACTCCAAAGTAATGGACATCAACACAGATGTAACATGCTTAAAAGGAACAGCCTAGAGAACCAGCAGGAAAATAACCCAACAAAAGCACAGCCTTAAACTGGCCACCTTCACTTGGATGCTCATCTGCCTAAAATGGCTGCCAAATTGCTTCACATAAAATGGCCACCCAAGAATTGCCCTTAAAATGGTGTCCCCACCAAAGCAAGCCCAAAAAGGCCCCGTTTTATTTGTGCCACTGCCTGATCCTGCTGCCACCCTCCAACTCCAAAGTAATGGACATCAACACAGATGTAACATGCTTAAAAGGAACAGCCTAGAGAACCAGCAGGAAAATAACCCAACAAAAGCACAGCCTTAAACTGGCCACCTTCACTTGGATGCTCATCTGCCTAAAATGGCTGCCAAATTGCTTCACATAAAATGGCCACCCAAGAATTGCCCTTAAAATGGTGTCCCCACCAAAGCAAGCCCCAAAAGGCCTGATAGTCTGGTGTGTGTGTGTGTGTGAGTGAATGGCAGAATCACCAACTGCTGCTGCCATTATCCCCCAAGGACTCTATTTAACTCCCCCCCCCACTATAGAGAACATGGTTGCTTTGCTTTTATTTTGTTTGTTCGTTTTAACGCTCGGAACTGCAAGCTGCTAACACAGCCCTGCAGATCAGGTCACCACACAGGTGTAGCCCACCACAGAGACCCTACAGAAGACTAAGAGCGCCGTTGCTGTGCTGCAGCTGCTTCCCAGGCCGAAAGCCTCCCGAAGCCAGCAGCCCAGCCTGCAGATCAGACCGCCGTTGCGACCCCGAAGCTCCAACCACCACTGCAGCCCTGAAGCTCCAGCTGCCACCACAGCCCCGACCCTCCAGCTGCCACCGCAGTGACCCGCTGCTTCTCGAGCCCACTGCAGAGGCCCTGCAGAAGACAAGAGCCCCGAAGCACTGCTGCCTCTCAGGCCGAAGGCCTCCCAAAGCCAGCAGCCCAGTCCTCATGCTCGCTTTTCTCCGAGCACGCAAGAGAACTGCTGAGGCAGAGGGTGGGAGCCGAGCCTAAATAGGCTGGCTCCACCCCCTGCCTAGTGCTGCGCTTCTTGCAGTGCCAGCGTCCTTCTCTTCCTGCCTCGCAAGTAGGCAATTCAGCCCCCTCCCACCAGCGCAGGCTCAGCATGAGTTTGGGCTCACAATGTATGTATTCCACTTCCAAACAGTGACAGTTCACTATTTGGACTGTCGCTGCTACCCCAAATACAGAGGCATTTGAAGTGGAATCACCATGGCTGGTTTCCCCAGACTGTCCTTGCCCCAATCCCTTATGGCTGCCATTCTCCCACCACCACCATCATAGCAGAAGGTTTATGCTGCCTCCCCCTTAATCCATATCACTGCTACTTAGTTAAAATCCTTTTTCTCCCAGAGAGACAAGATTTTCAGGGTGTGAGCTTTTGATAGTCTAAGCTCCCTTCATCAGATACATATCTGATGGAGCTTTGACTCTGGAAAGCTCATACCTCCAAAATCTTGTTGGTCTCTAAGGTGCTACTGGACTCCAATCTAGCTGTTCTGCTTCAGTTCATCATATCTACCCTCTAAAACCAGGGGTATCAAACATGTGGCCTGCAGGCTTGTATCTGGCCCTTGAGCAACTGGCTCTCATGTTTCCTTTTCCTTCTTTCCTGCTTCCTTCTGCATCACAGCTTGCTTTGCCAGGCTCACTCAGTTACACAGGAGCTACTGAGCCAACCCTCTCTTCCCTCCATTGGCTAAGGCTCCTCCCCCTTCTCCTCCCTTGGGGATGGGGGGGGAGGAAAAGCGTGAGACCTTACTTTGCCAGGCTCTCTGAATTGCACGGCAAAGCTACTGAGCCAAGACTCTTTTCCCTCCATTGGCTGAGGCTCCTCTCCCTCCTTGTCCCCTGGGGAGGAAGAGAGGGGGAGAGAGAGAAAGAGTGAGAGCTTATTATGCCCAGTTCCATCAATAACACAGGAGAGATACAAAGCACCTTTAAGACCAACAAAAGTTTACTCATGTGTGACCTTTTTGCTTTTCTACAGAGAGAGGGAGAGAGAGAGAGAGAGAGAGACAGTTTTCTTGAGCTCATTATTCCAGGGCTCTCCTGGGTGCAACTGGGTTCTCCTCCTCTTTTTGACTGTATTCATGCCCTCATGATCCAGTCTTTCTCAGTAAGAAAGCAATGTGAACTATCTAGATGACAACAAGCAAGTGAGGTGGATTAGGCTGAGAGTGTGTGTCCAGACCATGTTCACCCAGCACATTTCCTTTATAAACTGGGGATTATGAACTTAAACTTCCCAGATAGTAGGCTGATACTTACCACCATATATGGCTGCCTCTCTATTCTTGCACTACCTCATAGGAGTTGTAGTTATTTCTCTGGGGAAGACTATAGTTTTGTAGACAAACACATAGCCCTCAGTCTGTGTCATGGTGTCTTCACATGTTCTTGATCAGCACACAAAGCAACTTATGTACGAAAGCTTGCAATGCCCAGCCATTTCATTTTTTCCCTTGAGTCTTAGGCTCAGAGCATTAACTATGAATTTTCTGTAATGAATGTCAATAAATCAAAAGTAGGTTTGCAACTTACAGATACACACCTGAACAACACCTGAATAGCATACTCAAGATTGCGACAGCTCATTGTCTCCAGATTTTGATTCAATAATTCAGAGTAAGAGGTGTCAGTTATCAGAGACTGTTAAATAAACATAATATTGCATAATATTGTTTTTAGCTCATTTTTGTTTATTTTATAAGAAATCTTTAATTGTGTTTGTGATCCACTCCTCGGGGTTGACAGCTCTCTCTCTCTGTACCTAAGTTCATCACCTCCGACATCCTCCCTGGCTCTATAGGGTTCCCCCATTTTATATCCCTCCACCCGGGGCAAGTCCTCCCCTTTCTCTCTTTCTGTCTCCTGATAGAGTAGTCTTCCTGTCACTTCTCCCCCTATTGGCTGGAAGTCTTCCTGGCCCACCCCCCTGGCTGGTCTGCCTGGGCATCTCCGAAGGCGGGGCTGTTTCCGGGAACTCCCGGGGCTCCACGTGCGACCGACCGAGCGCATCGGCTCTTGTCATTTCGGGTAAGCCCCGTCTCCCCCGTCCCTCCTTTACCCGCGCCCGCCCCCCTGTTTTCCGGGCATTCTGGGAGAGCCCTCCTTTGTCTGAGCTTTTCTCCAGCATGCCGTCTGTCTCTACCCCCTCAGAACTGCTCTCCGGGGGGTCTTCGTCCTCCGGGGCTCAGGGAGGCTTCGGCGTGGGTTGCGCCACAGGGGCCGCAGCGGGACAGTCTCATTTATGTCATATCTAGCCCTCATAACAAATGAGTTAGACACCCCTGCTCTGAAACTATCTCCCAGACAGATGTGTTATTTAGTGTATGTATAAAATTGTACACACACTGATCTCTCTCACTGCAAAAGCAAACAGGGAAACCACTGCAGGCAGGGAATTCTGAACTCATCAGAGCTTTTGCACCACCACGCTTATTGGACTGAACAATAGTACCTTATTTAGGTCTTCCAATATGAGGAATCATATCTAGAGTTCCAGAGGATGCTGCAGTGAAAATAATATTTTGGCTTTATAAAGGCTAATTAATTTATTGTTGAATAAGTTTTCATAAGCCATTGCCCAATTAATCAGATGCATGAAGAATCATCTTAAACTTTAAGGGCACAAGTCTCTGTTATACTTCAAACTGTAACGCACAAACATTGATCATCAGAGATAGAACAAGATTCGAAGCTGTGTTGGTCTGTCTGTAGCAAGAGTCCAGTAGCACCTTGAAGACTAAACTTGCCACAAATGTTAGTTTTTAAGGTGCTGCTGGACTCTTGCATTTATCATCAGAGATGCAATTGCTCATGATATCCAGAAGATGGAGATGCAGCACTTCAGTTATGCAGATTCCCTTAGAGGTGGAAACAGAATGGTGGGGACTAAGAGGTGCCAGGCTGCTTGCTTTTCAGTTTGCTTTTTAATTTTTTTCTTCTCCTTGGGAAAAGAATGAGTGCTACTTTGAAGAACTCAAAGTGCAACACGGCACTGATACATTAGATACATGGTGGCTGTCAGTGAATGAAAATTGTTACACATATGAGTAAATCCAGTCTTCATTCTCAAACACAGAATAATTTTTCATTGATGTTCCTATTTTGAGGGTCAAGTATACAAATGTCCCCCTTCCAGGGTTTTTCAGTAGTCCTAAAATGTCTGCAACATCCCAACTGACTAGGTGGTGTAAAAGTGTTGTTTGGCGGTACAGTATACCTTACTTTTTTGAAGGAAAGCTGCACAGTGTTGGATCCCCAGGCATTCGAAATAACTCCACGTTTGGATCAAAGTAAGGTTTATTTCAAAGCGATGGTTCAAACAGGAACAAGGACATTGTTAGGAATAACTGCTAATACACATGAGCAACATAATAAAGAGATTTGAACCAGGTGAGGGCCAATGAGCCCAGTTCCCGCTGGCGGGAATAGAACGTAGAAACGCGCGCCCATTTCGTGGGAACATAACAGTTCTACACAATCTACACAGGGTCAGTTCACAGGCTAGATACCCATAACACGCCGAGCGAAGCACCGACTCCCACCACCAGCTGCATGACCTTGGCCAGTTCCGCAAAGTACAGAGTAAGCATAATGAACCAAAAGAACCGGGGGGGTGGGGAAGGTTACAAGAAGCGTTAAGCAGGTAACACCAGATACAATGGCAGCTAGCTGACACACAGATGGATGTATTTTCATAGTTTTTCTCATAACCAAGGTATTTTGGGTTGTGTGTTTTGCAAATTTCAACCTTCTTGTTGGTATTGGGGTAGCCAGCCCAGCACTGGCAATTGGCAGGAGATTATGGAGGTGGAGATCTAGTGAACCAGCAACATGAAATGTCACAATGCCATGTCCTGCTGTGTAACTGGGAGTCATGTCACTATGCAAGGCTTTAGGGTTTTCCTGAAACTCTATGGTAAAAACCATAGAGATCAAAGAAGTTCTTAGGGTGTCATTCTGGGAGAACTCCAGGTCTCTCCTGCCAGGTGATAACCCTAACACAGCCATCTGGTGAATGGGTTGGTTGGAAGGGTGGAGGAAAAAGGGAGGTTGGAATTGTTCTCTGGCTCAGATTATAATGTAGGCCAGAGATGAACACTTGGACACTAATGCATGAGAAGCAGGGCTGGCTCACCCACTAGGCAAACTAGGCATTCTCCTAGAGCGCGGGCGGCCCTCAGGGGTGCTAAAAAGGAGCCAGGGGGCACCTGCCAAAGCCCCCCAGCACCTGCCAAAAGGACACGGAGGGGTGCAGCAGCAGCGGAGCCAAAAAGAGGATGGGCAGAGTGGCAGGCGGGGAGAGGAGCTCTGACAGGACTTTCAAGCAGCCTCGTTCACCGCCGCCGCCTTAAGCCAGTTGGACCCTCGAAGGCGAGAGAACGTGTTTGCCCTGGCCGGCCAACCAATGGAAAACAATAGGTGAGGGTGCAGGAGTGTGGGTGGATGTGACGGGGGGTGGGGCGGCAAAGCAGCCTGGCGCGCAGACTCCCTCGTCCTCCCCGCAGCACCCGAGCAGACTCGGATGGCCTGTGCCCGCCTGGCTGTGGAGGGTGCTGGCGGCTCCCCTGCGCCAGGGTAGATGGCCCAGCCGGGGGGGAGAGGGAGGCCCAGGCTAATGCCTGCCGGAGCTGCCCCGCCACAGCCTTTCTTAGAGGCCCCGGGAGGGCCCCCCTCTGTGTGTGCACCTTGGGGTTGAGGCAAGGCAGGGGGGGGGCTGAGTGGGTGGACTGCCCCTGGGGCCCGCAGCGGGTGTGAGACAGGCAGGCAGCTGGGAGGTCTCCAGGCCCCACCAGGAAGTTGGCATCTGAGAGGGGCACCAAGAGGTAGCATTGCCTAGGGCGCAGAAACCCCATTGGGCCGGCCCTGATGAGAAGCAAGTTTTACAGTCCATCAATGTTTATATTCTTCTGAGCTTTGCAAACTTATTTGACACTACTAAGTTTTTGGAGATCCAAAATATTTAATAGGGGGAAAGGGTGGTTACTGGAGCTCATCAGTGGCCACCTTTTTTCTTGGCCCTGCTCCTATGTCTTTAACAGCAGTCTGTTGCTTAGTTGTCTATGGAAGTTTGGCAGACAAAGCTTTTCTTGACAGAACTTAATTCCTCCATCTCTGCAGTTATGATCATTGGCTCAAGCCCCATATCCAGAGGTAGCAACAAGGAGCACCAGAGATACATTTCAAGGAAACATCCAAGTGATCACTAATAGCTGGCTGCGTTTGTGTGTGTGTGTAATCAGCTTTTCTGCTACCTCAAATGGCACCTTTCATTTTTCAGTATTTCAGTGTTGTTGTTGTTGTTGGGGGGGTAGCAAAAAAAGACCCAAAGGAAACTGTGCAAATTGCACTTATAATACATAGCATACAATGTAACAATGTAATTACATTGTTACATTGTATGTTATGTATTAGAAGTGCAATTTGCAGTTTCCTTTGGGTCTTTTTTTTGCTAGCTTCTCTGGCTGTGACCCGTTTGGTTTTTCAGCATCTTGTTGTTTTTTAGGGGGGCACTTGGCTCAGTGTCATGAATCTTGCCTGTGAAGTACAATAGATGAGATATCTCTCCATTTGGCAGGAAGTCTTGGCTTATTTACTGGTAAACAAGGAGATGAAAAATGTAAGATCATGTTTTTTGAAAGATGCTGCTTGTTTACCGACACTAGGCCTACAGTCTTCATTTTCTCCAAGTCTTCAGTACTTTCTGCGTGGGGTAGAGGGGCTGTCCAGCTCTCTGTCCACAAGGTTTTTTTTTTAACTTAATATAATGGTACTCCTTCCATGACTCTCAAAGAGCTTAATTTGCAATCACTATCATCCAAAAGAGTCATAAGAACATAAGAAAAACCAATGCTGGGTGAGGCCAATGGCCCATCTAGTCCAACACTCTGTCACACAGTGGCCAATGATACCAGGTGCCATCAGGAGGTCCACCAGTGGGGCCACCAGTCATTTGATTACTGTATGCCCTGCACACTGGCCCACCAAACACACCCACCCAGAAACATTACATATAATAATTAATGTTACATTTATAACTCTAAATATAACTAATTCAATTTTCAGTGACCCAAACTTCACTAACTTATATTTATTTATTTACTTCATTTATACCCTGCTGTTCTCCAAAAGCAGCTTACATTGTTCTGTTCTCTTTCATTTCATCTTCACAACAACCCTATGAGATAGCTTAGGCTGAGTATGTGTGTCCCAGGTTTGCAGAAAAAAATCTGCGACCAGAGGGAAATAATACATCATGGAATCAAAATTCCCCAAAAGAACAGAAACAATATCTGTAGCTTTAAGAATGCCCACTGGATTCTGTGGCTGTTGGGGGTTGCTTGGCAACCATAGCACTATTCCCAAACATTCCAATCCTTGTTTTCTGGACAGCAAAGCTGCGGGAAGGGGAGCAGGAGTAGACTGGGATGCTGAAACAGCCCAGGAAAGGCCCCTCACCCCAGATCATCATGTCCTCTGATGGAGGAGGACTCGCCAATGACAGGCTGAGTAGCAACTACGAGAAACTCATGACCAATATGATTTAGCTCAGCTTGGCAGTGGTGGCTTTGGTGCCCTTAGGCCTGGCCCGCTGACAACAGCAACTGCCACACAACTGGGATCCACCGTGAGCTTGTGACCACCACACAATGTAGCCAGACTTTCCATGGGGGACAATAATGGTTAGGAAAGGAGAGGGAAAATATGAAGAGAGGGGCACAAATAAGGATAGATTGGCTGGTGAGTGGGAAGAAGAAAAAAAGGAAAGGGGTGAGGCTTTAAGGTTCTGTGCCTTTTAATCTGTGATTTTTATAGGAGTGGGGTTTTTTTTAGAACTACTGGTGTATTTGGATATCAACCTAAACTTTGTAACACTGAAAGCTCTGAATTCTTTAATAATGTATTATCAGCAGTTACGTTATAGCATATTAATTCTTAGAAAAATTATTCACATTTAAACAGTAAAATTATCCTTGAAAATATTATGACATCAATCTACAGAGGAATTATCATTATTTAGTGTTGTAGATCATCTTGCATAAAGATTTCCATGCTGCATATTTTTAATGTTTCTTCTTTACATATGTATAAATTTGTCTTTTTTCCATTTAGTTTTTATTTTCAAAGTATCAGAGAAACAGCAGAAAATAAGATAAATGCATAACCATACCCATTTATTATAAAACAAAAAAGGAGAAAAAAATTGAAGATGATTTCCATAACAAGCAAGATTAAGAATGGTCTTTACTGCCATAAGATTAACTAAGTAGCAATTATATCAGACTACAACAATGCAACACCTTTATTGGCATATAAGACAATAAATAAGTTACTTCATCAGGTATCATTACACCTGCCTTCTTAAAACACATCGATATTAAAAAAACTCCTTACTGCCAAGATCTTAGTCAAGAATTCTGCAATCTGTGCAGCAACTTTGGGTGTCTCATCAGCTAAAAGGTACCTAATTACATTTTCAGAGTTAATCCTAGACAGTATGGGCTTAATCCAAAATAATCGAAGATATGAGTGGAGGGGACAGAGTAATAAGATGTGATCTAAGGTATCAGGTTCTCCAGATGAACAATTACAAATTCTATCACATTTTGGGATACCTCTGTATCTGTCAGGTACTTCAATAACTCAGCATCAAGAGCAGGTCTTTAAACAAGTTCAGCTTTATTGATCAGAGCAAGGTGAAGTCGTCTTAGACTCTTTGAGTCAGGAATGAGGCATACAAAAAAAAAAAAGGAATGAGGCATACAAAATGATTGACCCAGATATAGTGTGTTCATACAATACCCCCTGACACCTAGGGACCAATAAACAATTAATGCTGAGCACGGGTTTGGAGGTGAGCGGGAGGCTTTTTGCTGAAGCTGCGAGCATTCAAGGGCAGTGGCTAGATAAGAAGCAGAGGCAAAAACTAAAACTACAAAGAGAGTAACAAGAACCATTGATAGGCTAATCAAATGCTCTGAGTATATGTCTACATGCTAAAAATTACATTCAATTCTTTAAGATCTAATAAAAGTGTTCAAATAGAAAGAACATAAAGGTAATCTCAGATCTTCACTTAGATTTCTTCTTAGCTTTGGTTTTCTTCTTCTTTTGCCAGGGGAGATTTACTTTAAAAGTTTTAGGGGCCACAACTCCTAAATACGAATCTGAGTCAGAGTCAAAGATTTCACCCAAAGACATGGAAGTAGCTGTAGAAGATGAATTATCCATATCGGATTTCTGTTGTTTGCTGTTTTTTTCCGTTACCTTTTCTTCCTCTGCTCTGCTTCTTTGTTTGGTTGAAGATTGTTGCTGTTTAAGAAAGAGTTCTGCTTTTAATACGGAGTCAATCTTTTCCTTCTCCTTAAAGTTGAATATAAGTACTTCTGGAAAAATCCATCTGTATTGGACATTGTTCTTTTGGAGGAATGCTGTAGTATTTCTGTACTGCTTCCTTTTCTTGCGTATTTCAAATGGGACATCTTTCAATATTTTTATCTCCTCTTCTTGAATTTGGACTGTTGTCGCTTTAGATGCTTTAAGTATTGAGTCTCTTATTGATCTTTTTGCAAATTTTACAAAAATTTCCCCTGGGAGATTATTATTTTTTTACAAACTATAAATAGGTTCTGTAGATCATATCAATATCTGCTTGTATCAATTCAGGTTTGTTATTGATTAAGGGGGCCATTGCTTTGCTTATAATTTCTCTTAAATTCTCATCTTTTTTCTTTGGCACCCCTTGAAATCTCAAGATGAAAGAGGATTTTTCCATTCGTAGCTGTAAAAGTTGTTGCTTTTCAGAAGTTCTTTCTTTTTCCATTTTGTCCATTCTTTGGTCTGTTTCTTTGGTCTTAATTTCAACCTTTTTAATCTTTTTGGCTGACTTCTCTGATTTGACTGCAGTTTCCTTGAGCTCTTTCTGTAAAGTGTCAAATATTTGGTTGAGGTTCGTAAGCTGGTCCAGCAGAGGGTGCATGGCTTCAGAAATTGCAGTAGCTAACTCTCTGGTATTTTCTGGTCTTGTGACTGGTGATGCTGTGCTGGCATTTCCTGTAGAGCCTCTGTCTCTGGATGCCATTTTACTCCCACCCTGAGACATTGTTTATACTTAGGTAAAAGTTTATAAAAGTTCTGAAATCTTTACTATGCTGTAACTGCTTAGCTCAGATGTATTCCACTTTGAAAAGGGTGTTAACCGCCTGTATCCGGCTTGCTTCTATGCTGCAATTTCACTAGTGGGTAGGGTTCTTCCTCCGCAAGTCCCCCCCCCCTTATCTCTTTGAAGCTATGCCGTTTTGTTATGCTGATTTCTTCCACCACCCTTTTTGTATATGACTTTCTCTTTGCCACTTAACTCACTGTTTGATTAATCACTGGATCGCTTTATCTTATAGATGTTCTTTTTAGTTAAGATACTGTACGCTCTGCTCCGGTAACATCTCTGAGCGCCATTGCTGGCCTTGGGACAGCGGGACCTATCGGAGCAAAAAAGCACTGTGCCCCCAAGCTGGAATTTCGGGAGCGGTCCCTTTGGCGCTCCAGGCTAGAAGCCCCCTTTTGGAGTTTCATGGAGAGGTTGGGACCAGCCAATCCCCCTCCCTGCCACCCCGATCCGACTCGCCTCCATCAGAGCTAGATGGGGTGCGACTGTCGCGAGTTGCCTTTCACCGAAAATCCTTGTTGTAACAATATTCTGCGTATGGCAGTAACTCAACCCAATCATCCTGTTGAAAATTCGTGAAGCATCGCAGGAATTGCTCGAGGGTCTGATTAACCTGTTCGGTCTGGCCATCAGTCTCTGGGTGGTAGGCACTTCTGAGGGCCCGTTCAATCCCCAGGGATTTCAGCAATTCACCCCAGAATTTAGTCACAAATTGGGGGCCCCTGTAGGAGACCACCTTCTTTGGGATTGAATGGAGTTTGACAATATTATGCATAAGCAATTTAGCCAGCCGCTTGGCCATAGGCAATTGCTTCAGAGGGAAGAAATGCGCTTGTTTAGAAAACATGTCCACAACCACCCATATGACCATCTTCCCCCCACTAGGTGGTAACTCCGTGATCAAATCCATAGACACGACTTCCCATGGCTCTCTTAGTATTTCATGAAGATGTTCCTGAAAGGCTCCCATTTGTGGTGTATGTTGGCTGCAGAAAGTTTAGTAGTATTAGGCTTCAAGTCTCTCCACTTGGGAAGACATGTATCTTATAGTTACAGAAAGGTAAAGATCCTCGAGATCGTGCTTGTTGTAATTTCTTCTTTCTTGAATGGGCATCAGCAAATTCAACAATTATATCACTTGGGTTGGTACATTGAGGGTTATTCGCTGAACCTACCCTGTATGCCTGTGTGATAACTGGTGCTATGCCTTCTTCCAAGGCTAGTACTGAAGCAAGCCAAGGTGCTATGAAACTGCAGAGCTCAGTAGATCCTTCCTTGTTTTCTGCTATTCCTCTAAACTGTAGGTTCTTGCCTTTGATTTTATTCTCCAGAATCTTTACTTTGTCAGATAGCCATGCTTCTCATTGCTGGAGATGGCAGACTTCCTCTTGTATGGTAATTCCTATCTCCATCACTGTGTATGCCGTTTGGGCTACTTAATTTCATCTAGTTGGTCTGTGATGGGTTTTAAGAGGGAAGATAGTTTATCCATACACTTTTCAAGGGCTTTCAGCAAGTCTTTGAGGTCTTTCTTCATGATGAAATCACTGACCAATGAAGAGGAAGCTTCGTCACAAGCCATTTTGAGGTCTGTTATTTGAGTGTTGGGTTTTCCGCCATTTAGATCACTCTGGGAGAAAAATGTCTTGACTGTCTGAGAGCCAGATTTCTGTTTTTAATGCCTCCCATTTCCCCCTTAGCTTGTTGACTAGTTGTTGTGCCTCGCATTGCAAAGTTAAAGGCTGGAAAAGGGGGAAAGCGGTCAGGAGAACAGGGTTCAGGCATCCACCATTTTAGAGGTTGACACCACATCCCCATTTTTATAGGTTTTGGTTGTGTTTTTATAATGTTCTATTTATATTGTAAGCTGCCTTGAGTTCCACAAGGCAGAAAGGTGGCTCGCAAATGTTTTCAATAGAATAAATAAATTAAATAGGGGTAGCCAAGGAACTGTATAAAGGAAGCAGCAGGGAAGGAGGATACAGTGGAAAATAAGGTGATGGAGTGATATATATGTTAAGAAATTAGAACTGAAGCATAGAAATGACACACGATGTGTGAGTAGAGGGATTAATTTCCTTGACATTTTGCAGCAGTGACCTCAGCTACTGTGACACTAGAGTGCCACCTCATCAAAGGAGGTCTTGTTGCCTCAGGGATACTGCTACCTTTAGAGGATTTTGTGGCATCACAGTCACAGCTCAGCCAAGTAGGCCTTGTTAACTGGGTGACTACACTGCCAGCTTGAGAGGATGGCAACCTCAGGGAAAGCTGGATTGGTATGATGAAAAGAAAGTGGAGTGTATTGGCTTTTTCATTACTCTAACCACTATTATGAGATAGTGGCTAGAATATCACACTGGGGAGCCTGGGTTTATATCCATACAAAGTCATGTGGCTTGGCCCCTGGCTCTAGGCAGTCTCTGTCACTTGGCGGGCACTAATATCCAGGTTACTGGGAGGATTGGGGTGACAAGAACAATGTGAGCCACCCCAAACTCCATGGATGAAGGGAAGGATGACATTGTAACCCATTATAAGAAAAACTGGGGATAGATGACCTAAGACGGTATAAACATTCAAGTACTATAATATATATGCAAATGTAATCAATTTTATACTAAAGCTTAATACTCAGAATGTACAAAATTACAATATTAGGGCTTAATAGCCAGAGGTATACAAAATTACAATACAAAAGCTCATTAATCAGAACATAACAATGTAGCAGCAATATAGAAACAGTTCAGCAATATAGAACCAATTTACAAAGCAGTTAACAAAGCAGCTGGCTTTCACTTCATTTCGTGGTGAAACTTCATCAGAAGCAAATCAACATGTGTTGTGTCTTGATATCTCTTGGTTTATAATGTCACCTTCCTAGTTATAAATGGATTAAATAGGGGCAGCCAAGAAAGTGGAAAGAGGAAGCAGCAGGGAAGGGGGACACAGTGGGAAATGGGATGATGGTGATATATATGTCAACACAACAAAACTGAAGCATAGAAATGACGCAAGATGTGTAAGGATAGAGATTTATTTCTTTGACATTTTGCAGCAGTGACCTCAGTTACTGTGACACTAGAGTTCCACCTCATCAAAGGAGGACTTATTGCCTCAGGGACACTGCTACCTATAGAGGATGCTAACCTCAAGCACACTCAGACAGCTAGGAGGAGGAGGAAGGAAGTGGAGCTTCTCCTTAGTTCTCAAACAAGCTTTCCTGTCTCTGTGTTTCTCCACCAGTGATTGACAATCGTGCAGATCAAGACTGACAAGAAGAGAGAACACTTAATGCAAAGAACAGGGTGAAGTATGGATGGGAGAGGATCAAGAAGGCAAGTTCTTTTGCAAAAGTGTAAGCAGTGTAAGCAGGGGGTAACTCATGACTTGAAGCCTGGTGGGATGCCATGGCCTGAAGCTCCTGATGAAGTTGGCTGACAGAACCTGGTAGCAGTTGGCTGGGGGTGTTTGTGTGTGGATGGAGAGTGAAAGTGTGAGCGAATAGAATCTTGGGTGCCCATCCCTTCAGATGAATGGAGCTTGGGTGCCCGTCCCTTCAGATGGATGGAGCTTGTTTGTGTATGGATGGAGAGTGAATGTGATGGGATGAATGGAGGTGTGAATGGGAGTGTGAATGTGATGGGATGAATGGGGATGTGAATGGGGGTGTGAATGTGATGGGTTGAATGGGAGTCTGAATAGGGATGTTCCATTGCTGGCATGTATGGCACACTGGTGGGTATGGTTTATGGATGAATGACAATGGATAAATGGAAACTAGTGGACATTCATGGATTGAAACCAGTGGATGCAGGTTGATGTCAAACTTGGACTCTTGTTTGCCATGTCTTTTGGGGATTTGAGGCTTGTAAGAGCAGGGAAATTCCAGAGGGGGGGTATGTGTGTGAGAGTGTGAGAATGATTCTGTGTAGTGGCAATGTAACTCTTCTGAAGCAGCCTCCCTTCTCAGGGATGACCTGAGAGGGAAAGTCCTTTTGATGGGGCATGATAATAATCTGGCTGGACATTATGGGTATTTAAAGACTTTGAACCTCATTCAAAGACAATTCTGGTGGCCCCATGTGCGAAGGGATATCTCCCAATATGTCACCTCCTGCCAGACCTGCCAGACCTGCTTGATGGGCAAGATATGGACTGGGAGAACCCCAGGACTGTTACAAACTCTAGAAACCCCTGACCATCCATGGTCCATCATCTCTATGGACTTTATCATGGACCTACCCTGAGCAAGGGGAAGACTGTAATTTGGGTGGTGGTCAATCTGTTTTCTAAACAGGCACATTTAACTCTGTGTAAATAGCTGCCAACCACCCAAAAGCTGGCTCCCTACCCTGAGCCCAGAGGAAGTGAGCCCGGGCGATGCTCAGGTGTCGTGGGCCAAGGTGACACAAGGGTGGTCAACCCTCCAGCAAACACTAGACAAAGCAAAAGAGGATTACAAACATTACGCTGACAAAGGGAGAGGCCCCCCGAATGGAACTTGAAACCTGGAGACTCGGTGTATATTTCTGCAAAGAACATCAGGGGACTGCAACCTGGGGAAAAGCTGGGATGGAAATACCTAGGGCTTTTTAAAGTAGTACGGCTTATTAATAAAATGACTGTTGAAGTTGAGTTGCCAAAGAGTTTATGTCACATTCATCCTGTTTTCCATTTTAGTCTACTAAAGAAGGATCCAGGGCCTTCAATGTGGAAACCTCGTCCTGCAGCTTCCCCCCCCCCTTTCGTGGACGGAGAGCCCCACCAGGAAGTGGAGGACATTTTAAATTCTAAACTAAAATGGGGTCAATTATACTAACTCATCAAATGAAAAGACTTTGATCCAAGTAATAATGAATGGGTGCCGGAAAACCATGTGAAAGCTCCCAAATTGGTGCACACTTTTCATAAGCAGCACCCCCTCAAACTGGGAGAGTGAGGGCTTGGGGGGGGGGGGAGAATGTCAAACTTGGACTCTCATTTGCCATGTCTTTTGGGGATTTGAGTCCTGTAAGGGGAGGGAAATTCCAGAGGGCGCGTGTGTGTGTGCAAGAGTGTGAGAATGGCTGTGCTGTAGTGGCAATGTAACTTCTGAAGCAGCCTCCATTCTCAGGGATGACCTTGGATCTGTGCTTGCTACGCTGTTGTAGACAAAATAGCAGTAAATTTACAGGTGGGGGTGTAGAGAGCACGAAGGCTAGGTGGGATGGTTGTGAATTGTGATTGGAGTGCACCGAAGGGGGGCCTTGTTTGAACTGTCTATAACTATGGGTTTTGACACAATAATGGTCTTACCTTCGAACATCTTTATTCCTCAATAAACAAATCACTGCCAGAGAGTGTTGTCGATAGTAACTTTGTCCAAGAGTCTGACAGCTGACAGCGGCCGGTTGGTGTTGGTTAACTGAACGCAGGGACAGAGCGTGGAGGATGCTGGTGGAGGGAAGTGCAGAAGTTGGCCTGCTTACCTTTTGCCTTGCAGGAATCTCCCGGGATGGAGTTTTGGTGAGGTGAGCCTGCAAGCCATCAAGGGAGTCGTGGTGTTTAAGGCAGGTGAGCAAAGTTCCCCAACTCCTTCCCCTCCTGATCCCAATTTTGCTACTCAGCCAAGGAGGCCTTGTTACCTGCCAGCTTCACAGGATGACAGCCTCAGGGACAGTCTGGCAAGCTGGACTGGCAACACAAAGAGAAAGAGGAGGAAGGAATAAGTCCTTGTGTGCTGACTTGTTCATTATGGCAGAGCCAGTATGAGGTAGGAATGGGCACAAACTGGGAAAATGCGATTCGGCTCGTGGCAGAACCACAAACTGACCCATGAACCGAACCAGAAGGCTCATTCATGAACCAAACCGGTTCATAGTTCATGAACCTGCAAACCCTGTTGAAAGGGACCGCTGTCCCTTTAAATGGGGTTTGCAGAAAGGCTGAAAAACAGATGTTTCAGACTGTCTTGTACAGTCCCTTTAAACTTTAAAGAAACTGCAAAACAGCAGAAAAAACAACTGCGCAGTGGGGAGAGACTGCAGAAAGCAGCCTGAAACAGCTGAGTAGGGGTGAGTGCCTCCACGCTGCTCAGCTGTTTTTGTGGCCTTTGGAAGGAATAGAAAGCAGGGCTTTAAAAAGACTTAGAGTCCCTTTAAACCCTTGCTTTCTGTTCCATCCACGAAGCACCATAAACAGCTCTAAAAGTTTATGGAAGTTTATGCAACCTGTCATAAACCTCTTGTTCAGGAGCCACAAACGGCAACATTCGTCATGAATTGTGCTTCGTGGTTTGGTTTGTGCCAATCCCTAGTATGATAGTGGTTGGAATGTCACGGTGGGCAATGTTCCCTCTAAGCTGTGGAGTCTTGTGAACAAAAATTCTACTCTGTGGGCTACTGGCATTAAAGTTGTGAGCGAGCGATTTGGCTGCTGCATAAATTAGTTTGCTCTGGGGCCATCCTTCATGAGCTAAGACAAAAACGTGTGAGCCGGAGGCTAAAAAAACTGTGAGCTAGCTCACACTAACTCAGCTTAGAGGGAACAGTGACGGTGGGATGCCCTGGGTTCATATCCTCACTGAGCCATAATACTTCACTTCTGGCTCCAGGCAGTCTCTGTCACAGATGTGTGTTCTCTTCCCTTAGTTAGAGGGATTTTAGACCAACGCAGCTTCTCCTACAATAGGTCTTCACCAGCAGTTGACAACACAGACAGTAGTTGGTGTTGGACAAGCTAAGGTGATGCAAGAACCTGGAGGATGCTGATGGAGGGAAGTGGACGGCATGGATTGCTTACTGTGTATTTATCTCACAGGGATATCTGAGGGTGAGGTTTTGGAGAAGTTTAAATTAAGGGCGGGAAAGTACCGGCTGGATATTAGGAAAAACTTTTTTACAATAACTGTGGATATCAGCTGCCTAGGGAGGTGGTGAGCTCCACCTCTCTGGCAGTCTTTAAGCAGTGGCTGGACAAACACTTGTCAGGGATGCTCTAGGCTGATCCTGAACTGAGCAGGGGGTTGAATCGTGGGAGTGAGTAGAATCATAGAATCACAGAGCTGGAAGGGGCCATACAGGCCACCTAGTCCAGTGATGGCGAACCTTTTAAAGACCACATGCCCATTAGGATGGGAAAAGAGTCATGAGGTTGGAAAATGCATAGACTGAAGCATGCTACAAGTCTCTGTGAGGGGGACATAAGCTAAGAGATGGGTTATATTCCAGAGGGAGAGGTGAGGGCTGATAAAGGCAACAGGCCTGTTCACGTAAGCATCTGTAAATCATTGAAGTATTTCATTTGATTATTAACACATGGTGACTTGTGACTGAATGTATCACCTCCTTTGAACAGCATCATATTTGGAGTGATACTGTACTGGATGCTTCACACATGCAAGCCATCAGTTGATGTTATAGCCCTCAAGGGGATAAAGTTATACATCTGAATAGGGCCAAGACAACTACAGTATGGAAGAAGAAGAAGAAGAAGAAGAGATTAGATTTATACCCCACCCTTCACTACCCAAAGGTGTCTCAGAAAGGTGGCTTACGAACTCCTTTCCCTTCCCCTCCCCACAACAGACACCCTGTGAGGTAGGTGGGGCTGAGAGAGCTCTGACAGAAACTGCTCTTTTCCCCCCAAGAACAGCTCTTATCAGAACTACGGCTTGCCCAAGGTCATCCAGCTAGGTGCAAGTGGAGGAGTGGGGAATCAAACCCGGTTCTCCCAGATTAGAGTCAGCACACTTAACCACTACACCAAACTGGAATCAATGTTTTTGGTGAATACTAACCTTGACTCCACTCTGGGTTTTCAGTTGCCTTGTTTTAACCCTGGGAGGTGAGGGTGCAGAGAGACATCTAGGGCAGTTCGGGGACCTTCTGCATGCAAACCTGGAACCTCCTGTATACAAATACAGGGTCCTGCCATGTCTACCCTATTCTATAGAAATGTTTTAACTAAATAAGTATCATAAATGATATCCTCTGCTATTGAGATATGTCCCTTTCTAGTCATTTTGACAGTATGAAAAAAATGTGTAATATCCATCTTGCTTTTTGCTGCTGTTGTCTCCTGACTAGAGGACGTAGCTTTCCAATGAAGCTAGGTTCCAGGGTATCCCTCCTCTTAGCACCCCCTCTGTTCAAGCAGAGGGACTGCTGATGAGGCATCTGTTCTTGAAGCAGCTCCATGGGGACCCATCACGGCTCCTGTACTCCATCTGGATTCATGGGACAATCCTAACTTAGGTTACATTGATCCTACATGTTTCTTACATCTTAGCTCAACTCACCTTTCTATGATCTTTGTAAATGAAACTGCTGCCATCTGGTACCAAAAATCATTTTACTTGCCTTATCCCCCCCCTCCCCATATTACATATTACTTTTGTGTACGGAACCACAATGTGACAGTGCTAGCATGACTTCACAGAAATTTCTGTCATCCTGATCTCTGAAGCACTGCGCCACTATGTGAAAGCTAATAATTTCTCACCCTGTCCCACTGTACTATTAGATATGATGGTCCTAAGATTTATGGTCTCCAAAGTGTTTTTGAGGCAAGTGAGTCCTTCTTCCCTTGACAGGAAGAGGAAAACATTCAAGAGAACAGTGCTGAGACCTGATTTGTATGGAGGACAGAATGTTGGGCTTGGCTTTGACTCCCTGCTTACAAAATAAACCCAGTTACCCAATGGTTTAATTTATTTAGAAAATTTATACAGTTCCTCCTGAAAACCTCTCAAGGCAAATCATAAAGTCAAACTTGCAGGATTTTGCAAGTCATGAGTATAAAACTCTAACCTGTTTTACAGGTTGTTGTAAGGATACAATGGGATTACTTCAGTATATAATGCCCTAGACTTTTGGAGAACGGATGGGATACAAATGCAATGAAATAAAATAGTTACAGGTTGGCACAATTTGGAGGAATTTAGACAGGCTGAAGCCTCATTCAGAACAATGTTTTTTCTGGGAACTGTGTCCATGGAATGTTCTCATTCAAACAGATTCAAAATGAACTTTGTAGGAGAGCATACATTTTGAATGTAGAAGATCTCAGATTTAATTGCTGACATTTCCAGTTAAAGGATCTTTGGTGAAGTGGTTAGTGTCAGACTAGGATCTGGAGAATCAAGTTTCAATCTCCACTCTGCCATGAAAGCTACTTTGGGTGACCTTAAGCAGGTTACTAATTCTTTCAGCCTAACCTGCCTCACAGGGTTGTTGTGAGGATAAAATGGAGAAAGATGAATGTGGTAAGCCACTTTGAGTGCCTGCTGGGAAATATGTGAAGTTTAAATGAATAAAATAAACAAATAGTGGCGTGGTGCCCTCTGAGCCCATGGAGAGCTGCTACAAATCAAAGGTAGCATTGGGCAGAATGGACCACCAGTCTTGCACTTAAATAAGCTCATGAATCATTAAATTCTCGGGAATAAGTATTTAATATGCCAGAGGTTCTCATCTTTCACTGCCACCACCACTCATATGTATATACAACATTATCATCAGCTGCCCCTTAGCCATCTTTTTAAAGGACATAAAAGCACCACTCCAGACAAGGCAACAGGTATATTTATGATACATGCAAACAGTGCACAGATCTTGGGCATATATTCAAATGAGACCCTTGTACCTGATAGTCATCAACCATGTTAAGCTACTTCCCTCTTTGCTATGCGCCATGTCTTTAAGGGCCTTGGGGGGAAGTTTAGGATTAGAAATTTAGTCTTCATGTCGTGGTGAGCAAATAAAGCAACTCTCCTCTGCTTGCTGAATGCCCCCAATCTGGTCCACGAGGCCCGGGCTGTTTCTTACTTCTTTTTCCAGTTCTCTTGCTGCTGCTATTTCACAGCTTGCTTTACCAGTCTCTCTCAATCACACAGGAGAGATAGATGGCAAGCCTCTCCCGTGTGATTGAGAGAGTCTGGTAAAGAACTGGCTGAGGCTCCTCCCCCTCCTCCTACCAGGGGGAGGGAAGGAACAGCTGGAGCTGGCTTCCTGGCCAGGCTCAAGGAGACAAAGGGAAGCCTTTCTTCCCTTCCACTGGTTGAGGCTCCTCCTTGAAGGGAGGGAGGGAATGGGAGAGTTTGCTTTGCTTTGTTGTTGTTCAGTTGCACAGTCGAGTCCGACTCTTTGCGACCCCATGGACCAGATCACGCCAGGCCTTCCGGTCTTCCGCTGTCCTCTGAAGTTTGCTTTGCTGGGCTGCCTCAATCTCACGGGAGAAATATTTGGAGTGATTTGTTCAAGTTATGAGCTTTTGTGTGCCTTGCTACAGTGTGTGTGTGTGTTGCTGGGCTCTTTATTCCAGGGTTCTCCTTGGTGCAACTGGGTTCCCTCCCCCTTTTCACTATATTCATGCCCTCATGATCCAGTCTTTCTCAGTAAGAAAGCAACATGAACTCTTTTAGAGGAGGAATAACAACAAACCAGTGAGGTGGATTAGGCAGAAAGTGTGTGTGTTCAGACCAAGTTCACCCATCACATTTACTTTGTAGGAAGTTGTAATTATTTCTGTGGGGAAGAGTATAGTTTTGTAGACAAACACATGGTCCTCAGTCTGTGTCAGGATGCCTTCTCATGGTCTTGGCCAACACATGAAGCAACTTATGTACAAAAGGTTGCAATGCCCGACCATTTCATGTTTTTTCCTGGGTCCTAGGCTAGGAACAGTGAGCATGAGATTTCTGTAATAAATGTCAATAAATTAAAAGTAGGTTTGCAGCTTACAGATACACACCTGAACAGCATACTCAAGATTGTTACAGCACAGACATTTTGATGCAATAATTCAGAGCAGAGGTGTCAGTTATCAGAGTGTTAAATAGACAAAATATTGCAAGAGTGCTAGTGTTTTAAGCATGTTTTATTTAAAGTTTTTAAAAAATCTTTAATTGTGTTTCTCTGTGTCCTTTGTAAAGTTTATATCCACTCTACCTGGCATTACATTTTATGACACACATGGCCCAGCCCAACAAGGTCTCATTTGTGTCAGATCCAGCCCTCATAACAGATGAGTTCGACACCCCTGAACTAGACTTTTAGGAGGCTGTTACTTCTCCAACAAACTACCCATTTTAAGAATCACTGCTTTATACCCTTCATATTCTCCACCACCAAGTTGTCTCAAACATGGGCAATAATTCAGTGGCAGAGAACACGTTTTCCAAGTCAAAGGTCTCAGATTTATTACCAGACATCTCCAGTAGGTAGTCTGGGAAGGGTCTGTGAGATGGAGCCTTGGCCTCAATATAAATATATAAACACCATCATTTCATTTTTTTTTAAATGAAGGAAACTAATTCTTCATCACCTCCCTCCCAAACTGCTAAAATTGTGAAATTTTATTTTCAAGTTCTTTGCTAGCTGTAAAACCTTTTCACATGCCTTGAGGTGACAAGCACACTGTTGCATTGTGGGAGCTGCTTTTTTCAGCTGTCCCACTTTCACTTGTTCTGATGTTTCCCTCTCAACAGCAGCAGTTTGTTTGCCAATGGCGGCTGTTTTGTTTTCCAAATGAAGTCTGGGCAATTCTGCAAGCAACATCCAAATGTACTGATTATGTGGTAAAGATCTTTGTCTGCTACATGGAAGAACACCACCAGGGGCGGGGGAGGGAAGAGGAAGGACAGGTAATGTAGTATGATGCTGCATAACCTTTTTTCATTAACCTCTGAAAACAACATCTGTTTCTCCATAATGATGGGGAAGGTTCTTCTTTATTAGATATTGGCTAGTTAATGATTCTAAAGTGATTTGCCTGACTAAGCAGGTGCTCCTGTTTGGTGCACGAAGATGTTCTCTGGAGCCAACAGCAAGACAATGCTTGGCAAAGAATGTTGTAATAACTGTTTAAGAGCTGCTGCAGGCAATGTTCCAGAATGTTCCAACACTGACAGCCTTTGCCCTTGAGATTTTCTAAGAATGTGCTGATATGAAAAAGATAGCAATAGTTAAACGGGCGTGACCTCAGGCTACTGACTTTTGGGCTTATGGTATATCCCAGTTTGTACCATACAGAAGGGGGGGGGGCTTTACTTGCTGTGTAGAAGCAATAGTTTTCTAGAGACTTGGTAGAAGAGTAGTTCTCTGACTCTGAGGTTTATATCTTCCTTTCTTTCCTTCCTGCTATGATACCTGGAGAAAGAGGTTCTGCAGGTTTTTGTAGAACCACCTAAACATGCTGAACCATTTTTACCACACACCATAATGGGACTTACAAAACAAATACTTTCTTCCATCTTTTTTTAGCACTGGCTGTGTTTCCTGATTATCTTACTCCTCAAAGTCACATTCTTCCACTCTCCCACCTGTTCCTTTTTTTAATATATAGTTTATTTATCATTTTTCTGTTACAAAAAAAGAAAAATATTTGCATCATATATAAAAATCGCTTTTGGAGTTTACATTACACACTTTTTTCAATCCATCTGTCAATTTTTTGCCATCTTTTTTGAAACATTCTCATCTTTCCCTGATAATATCGTATTTACTTTATCCATTTCCTTTATTTCCATAATTTTCATAATTAATTCTTCTCTACTTGGTATATTATCTGATTTCCAACATTTTGCTATGAGGATTCTAGAAGTGGTAAGGATATATAATATCAAACATAGATCATTGTGCTTAATCCCATTAGGATTAATTTTTTTTCTTGTGGGGCAGCCATTTTTCTCTTTAAAAAAAACTATTTGCAGCTCTTCAAACATGAACTGTGTTTTCTAGCTGTAGAGTCCCCCTGATCCTACAGTGTTTTATGGGGCAGAAATGAGGGAGGATCCCACCCCCACAGACACCAGCCAAGTGAAGTGTGGAGCTCCCAGCAGATTACCCTTCTGGACATCAAGTGGACTCCTTCTGATCCAGGACCACATCCTGTTTCCACCAGCCAGACGCTTCTGGAACCCCCAAGCCGGGCAGAAAAGTGGATCCCTCCCAGCACGTGGATTCTGTTGCTTAGATAACACCCGGGGTGGGATCCAACCAGCATCAGGGCATGAGATTAGGCCAGGTGCCCCAGGTTGGTCAGGCCCCAGGCAGCAGGGCCTTCTATACACACTTAGAGGTACACTCCTTAGGCTGCAGACTCGCTGACCATCCCTCCTCCAGCAAGGTTCCAAGCACCCCATTGGCTGCGCAGCATGCTGGGCTCTACCCAGCCAGGCTGTTTCTTGGCAACCAGCTGCTCTTCCCTCTCCCCAGCCAGCCAGCCCTCCATCCAGCTCACCTGCTGGGGCCACTCAAGTCGGCGTGGAGGAGGAGGCAGGTGCCAGGGCCAGAGTGGGAGCAATGCCCCTTGGCCACTCTCACTCGCTCCCTCCCTCCTTGTCTTTGTCCTTCCCTCCTCACCTTGCACTGCCACTGCCACCTGCTGAGCACTGCCCCGGGCCCCACAAGGGCTCCGCTCACCACTGTTACCCCTATCAGCATTATTATATAATAATATTCTTGCCTTTGGTTTGATTGTGGGAATTAGCATCAAAGGCAAAGCTAACGAGAGGTGGGGCAATAGTGAGAATCTGCTATCAATGTTTATGAAGATAGTCCTCTTAAAACCCCTGGTTGAGTCAATAACAAGTCCAAGTAGGAATGGGTTTTATTAAGAAAAAATAATAATTTGGATATTTACACTCAAATCAAGAATTGCAAGCATACAAGGAGATATAAAAAGGAGTTAGCAGACAAATAGGATTGGGAAAATCAGGGTGATACTGTACCAATCATGTAGAGGTGATGAGGTCCAGAGGTTGGAGAAAGAAGATGTGTGATCCGACCAGCAAGACCATGGAGGACCTTATTTATGATCAGGGGTGTTCGCTTTGTGCGTGCCCAGCCAGTTACACCGGGCATTTGCAAGACTGGGTATATTTATATCCCAAAACATATCGTAAGGGTATGCTGAAGTGTGGTGGCTAGATTCACAGTGGGTTGATGGGATTCCCATTATGGAATGATAATTTGGTCTGGCAGGTGCCAGACAATAGAGGTGATGTGCGGCAGGATGAACCTGACTGGGTGACCATTCACTAGACATGAATAATTAATGTTTACCTTAATAGGTCTGGCAGAGGTAGCAGAATGCAGATATTTTGGACAAATATATGGAGACAGGAGAGAGAGGATTATGCCCAAGGTATTTCCTGACATACAAGTGAAGCAGGAGTTGGGGGCAGGAACCAATCAACATACTTCATTCATGACAATAGCACAGGCCAGAGGGTCTTTGTCCCTCCCTGCCTGTACATTTGGCAGACAAAAGACTGGCCATTTGGTCAGTAGAAGATGCCTGAGGTGAGGGCAGAGACTTGCCCATTCTAGTCCTTTTGGAATGAGCTGACAGGAGAGAAGTGGTGGGGAAGTTGCCTGCCTGTGCTTCAACTGGATCCTGGAGTAATTTGTGCGTCACGTGTATGGCTCATGTCTTTTAAAAAGTTTTATTCAAGCCTTAAGTCCTAATGATCCTTTGTCAAAAATGGGGATACAAAATGTATGTGTGTCTCTGTGTGGGTATATTAACATTTTAACACCCTCACAGATATTTTCTTCCAGCCATCGGAGAAGAATGCAGAGGGTCTCTGACAGCAAAGACCACATATAACAAATATTTTTCCAGCACCTATGAGGAAGGCATAGAAAGGGACAACAGATTATGATTCCAATTAAAGGTAGTTCAAGGTTGAGCTTTAAACTAAATTGATTTAAGAAATGGCGCTTCATCTAATCCAATTAGCAAACAATGCTAGCTCTGTTCCTTCTTTGTGAAAGATAAACGCTCTTTTCAAATACAGAAAGCTAGTGGGGTATATTGGTTAGAGTGTTGGACTTCTATCTGGGAGACCCAGGTTTGAATCCCCACTCTGCCATGGATGCTTGCTAGGTGACCTTGGGCCAGACACACTCTTAGCCTAACCTACTTCACAGGGCTGTTGTGAGGATAAAATGGAGGAGGGGAGAATATTGTAAGCCATTTTGGTTCCTGACTGAAGGAAAGTGGAGTATAAATGAAGTGAAATATGTTCTGTGGGGTAAAATACATGTTCAGGGCAGAAGAATTGGATTATACTGGAGAGCTCCACTCCCAGCCTATTTGTATTCATTCACTGGAGTATATTATTAGAGTCTGTACACACAAGTAGGTATTGTTTTTTCTGGACAGGGTGAAACTCCTGCTTTTTCAGGGCTGTATTACTGCCCTTTGTTATAGCTTCTATATTTATTTATTACTTCTTACTTTCTTTGCAACCAGAATCATAAACAGCAATAGCTTCTATATAAGCATTCCAACAAACTTGTGTAGGTAGAAGGTGGATTTTGCTTCCATGATGCCACTTCCATTCTGTCTGCCTCGCTCAAAAGTCCTGAAAATGATTCCAAAAAGGATTCCTTTCAACACATTCTCCAATGGAAGAATACTCTGTTTTAGATGGGTTTTTTTGAACAGCCAAATAAAGCTGATATAATATACTTAATTTAATAAATGTAACTATAAGTGGGAATATTCCTTTAACACAATTCCATTTTCCACAGCATACATCCTGTTATCTTATTCTGTAATGTACTACATTACTTTCAAAGAAATGTAAAGATGAGTGTAGCCCAATTACACAGCAAGATTATTTCCCTAACGCATTGGGGTCAGGCATCCAGTTTCTTCACCAGTTACCAAGGGTGCTGTCCAGTATTTCCCAGCTGCACAGTATACTGCACCACGTTTAGGCCCATATCTGAGCCTGCAATGCTTTACAAATCACCCTCATGCATTGAGCATAGCCAAATTACTCTCAATTATCATTGTAATGATCTTAAGAAGATAAGAACATAAGAGAAGCCAATGTTGGATCAGACGAATGGCCCATCCAGTCCATCACTCTGTCACACAGTGGCCAAAAATACCAGGTGCCATTAGGAGGTCCACCAGTGGGGCCAGGACACTAGAAGCCCTCTTCATGAAGAGCCAAGTAAATACTTTGGGGGAAATAAAGCTCTTAATATGAAAGTAGCCATTGTAAATTTGTCTGTCCCCCCAAAGAGCCTGCAGTATTCTCACTGATCACTTAATGCTTTGTAAAATCAGTTAACAACCAGTTTCTGTGCTAAAACAACATTGTAGTTCAACCAGTCTGGGTCAAGAAGCAGGCCTGTAGCTAGAGTGGGGCATTTCGGGGTCTGTCCCCCTGATCTCCTGCCAAGGCCCCCTGACTTCCATCCAGCCCCCAGCCCCCCCCAGCTCTCTGGGCCGCCTGGAGGACTCCCCACCACTGCCCCTTCCCCAGGCATGGCTTGATTCCCCACATAGGCAAGCAGAGTGTGAATGCTGCAAAAGTGAGTTTTTTAAATTTTATTTTTATGTTATTTTTTATTTTGTGATGTCAGTGCCCCCTGACTTATTTAAAGGCCCCCTGAATTACAAAATCCTGGCTACAGGCCTGTCATGAAGACTGCTGTAGAGAATAGTGATGTAAAAACTTAAGATGACATTTGCAAGTATGGGTCTCCTAGCTCGTGGGCTACCAAGCAAGCAAACAGACAGACAAAACAAATGCGATGAATCAAGATGTCAGTATTGTGTTTTTTATCAGTTCCTTCTCTAGTGTACCATGAGCATGCCAGTGAACTGGTGTATCATAGGAATGACAGAGCAAAGTTCCATCTTGGAGCCAGTCCATGTTTGCCAATATGTATGAAAGGTATCAATGCAGGATATGCAGGGCTTAAAAAAAAAGAAAAAAGAAGAGGT
This sequence comes from Gekko japonicus, assembly GCF_001447785.1. Taxonomy (NCBI): domain Eukaryota; kingdom Metazoa; phylum Chordata; class Lepidosauria; order Squamata; family Gekkonidae; genus Gekko; species Gekko japonicus. The sequence goes on along the minus strand of NW_015159732.1, from coordinate 357,112 downwards.
GCCAGAAATCTCAAGAGGGAAATGAAGTTTTCAATCTGTATACTGAAAACTCATTAACTTTTAAACATTTTAAAAAGAATTTCTTTAAAGAGGTTCTGAAACTCCGTTCCGGCGTGTTCCCCCAGAAAAAGAAGCCCTGATGAGATGTATGAAAGGTGTCATACAGAAGGCTGAACTTGCTTTTGTCACTGAAAGTAGTTTCAGAGAAGAGAATGAATCACAATCCCATGTATTGTTAGCAAAATGCGTGTTCTCCATGAAATCTTTAATGTAATTATTGGGGTCAGCCGTTCCTTATTTCTGGACATATATCTAGAAGATGAAAAACCATGTAAAAGAAACAAGAAAAAGGGGTATTAAAGATGAGGACCATGAGATCCTAGGAGCTTTCCTCTGTAAAACAGGCAACAGGTCTTAAAAAAACAAAAGCTACGCAGAAGGCTCCAGGCTAAACTGTGTAGTTTCCATTAACTCAGCTCACAGCAAGTATATTCTCCCCTTGATGCAGAAGCCCAAAGCCCTCCCTTTGGCATTAATTGGATCAGAGCATGAAAAGCTAGGAAAGGCCTATTAGATCATCCAGCCCATCTCTTTCTGCCTGTGCAGGACAATGATTATTGCATTACACATGCACTCTGAAGGATATAATAAGCCCAAAGGGCTCCAGTCTGCCTCTTCAAAAGGTAAAACACACATCACATCATTGTCCAGGAAAGCAGCCACCCTTGTAGCTTCTGAGTTTTCAAGAACAAGGGATGATCTTTCAAGGCCATTTAGTTTTCTATAATATCAATGTCCCAACCTACAAACTAAAGTGTACACAAGCACCTGAAATTAATCATTAATGTGTCTGTGAACTTATTACAGAAAAGGTCGTTGTATATTTCTCTACAACAGGGTGTGGGTCCACAGCATGTGTATTTTTGAAGTATACTTACCTCTGGATGCTTCCTCAGTTAACCTGGGACATGTTTAGGATGAACAGTTTGGTTTTAAGCTTGCTTACTTTGTGACAGTAGCCATGAAATTAAAAGTCGCCTGCTCCTTGGGAGGAAAGCAATGGCGAACCTAAACAGCATGATAAAAAGTAGAGACATCACCCTGCCAACAAAAGTCCACATGGTCAAAGCAATGGTATTCCCAGTAGTCATGTATGGCTGCGAGAGGTGGACTATAAGGAAGGCCGAGCGCCGAAGAATAGATTCTTTTGAACTATGGTGCTGGAGAAGACTCTTGAGAGTCCCTTGGACTGCAAGAAGATCAAATCAGTTAATCCTAAAAGAAATCAACCCTGACTGTTCCCTGGAAGGCCAGATAATGAAACTGAAGCTCAAATACTTTGGCCACCAAATGAGAAGGGAGCACTCACTGGAGAAGACCCTGATGCTTGGAAAGATTGAAGGTCAAAGAAGATGGGGACGGCAAAGGATGAGATGGTTAGACAGTGTCAAAGATGCAACGAACTTGAAATTGAGCCAACTTCAGAGGACGGCGGAAGACAGGAAGGCCTGGCGGGAGCTGGTCCATGGGGTCGCGAAGAGTCGGACTCGACTGTGCGACTGAACAACAACAAAAACTTTGAAGAGAGCTGAAATAACTGTGACAAAAACCAACACAGGGCCTTATTTTAAAAAATGCATTTATGGTTGAGATAAAGGTATTTCTACATCTTTGTCAATCAGGTTTAAGCTGAAAATTTTCTTAGATTTATGGTAAGAAGCATCTTGGTGTATCTGTCATGATCCTGGGAAAGGGTTGCCAGGTCCAATTTTCTCCCCTGTGGGGGGGATTAGGGGGCATTCCAGGAGGGGGCGTGGCCACCCCGATATGATGAGCTAGAGTGATGCCATCACACTCTGGACGCCCTCGCCCTCGCCCCCACCTTTTCCCAACCATTTACAACCTTCCCTTTAAATGGTTGGGGGGAGCAAGTGCCAAGCATGCCTGCCCTGCAAAAGGGGAACTCGCCTCTTGAAAGGCAGAAGCCAGCAGCACCCACTTTAAAAGAGCTGGCGCTGGGCAGTCATGTCCTGCAAGAGGGGAACTCTCTTCTTGAAGGCAAGAGTCAGTAGCACCCGCTTGGAAAGAGCGGGTGCCCGCATGCCTGCCCTGCAAGCAGCAAATTTGCCAGTTGTGGGGCAGGTATGTGCAGTGCCAGCTCTTTTCAAGCGGGGCTGCAGATAACTGTTGTGGGCAGGGCCCCCCCACCAGCATCAGGTCTGAGCCCTAAAAATCAGGAGAACTCCCGCTTGCATCTGGGAACCGGCATCCCTATTCTGGGTCTGTAGTGGTGCAGCCTACAGGCTCTAGGGAAGCCTAGTGACTTAGGGTTGCCAAGTCACATACCGGTAATTGCGGGGGAGAGTTGGTCCATGACCGGGAGTTTTGCGTGCACGCTTTGCATGTGTGTGCCGCGATGACGTAACCAGGAAGTGACATCATCAAGTTGGGCACGTCGCTGGCTGATGCTCTAGCAATCGGCCTGGAAATTCTATGGTACGATAGAGTTTTCAGGCTGATTGCTAGAGCATCAGCTGGCGGTGTGCCCGGCATGATGATGTCACCTCCAGGGCCAAAGCCCTACATAAGAACATAAGAGACACCAATATTGGATCAGGCCCATCCAGTTCAACACTGTGTCACACAGTGGCCAGAAATACCAGGTGCCATCAGGAGGTCCACCAGTGGGGCCAGGACATTAGAAGCCCTCCCACTGTTGACCCCCCAAGCACCAAGAAGACAGAGCATCACTTGCCCCAGAGCCCCTATCTATACCTTGTGGCTAATAGCCACTGATGAACCTCTGCTCCATATCTATATATTTAATTCCAACAGAGGGCGTGTTGTGTGGATACTTATTTCCACTAACAGGAAGCTCACTCTGCCCCAACAGCTTTTCCTACATAGTCAGTATACTTCCTGTGTCTGCAGAAAAATCCAAGAAGTAAAAAAATCCCTCCAGGGACGGCTGAATTCCCCCCAATACCTTTTGAAATGGCCTCTGCAGGGATCTAACTCCAGGCATCAACGGTGAGAGAGAGATTAGAACGTTCAAGGGGGGGAGGCTTCTAACTGGCTCTGTGAGTCAAAGGGTGGGGGAAGGGCCCTTTCCAGGCCTCTTTTGGCCTTTCAAGGAGGGAGGGAGGGAGCTGTGGGGCTAGGCCTCACAAGAGTTGCCAGTGCCAGGCTGGGGGATTTCTTGAGATTTTGTGGAGGGCTGGGTTTGGGAAGGGAGAGGCCTCAGCTGGGTATAATGCCACAGAGTCCACCCTCAAAAGCAGCCATTTTCTGCAGGGAGACAGACCTCTGCTATCTAGAATCCAGTTGTAATTCTGGGCGGTCCCCAAGTCCCATTTGGAGGTTGGCAACTCTAGGCCTGGCAGTTGTCTAGGGTTGCCAGCAATGTTCCATCTAAGGTGTGGAGTCTTGTGAGCAAAAATTCTACTTTGTGAGCTACTGGCATTAAAGTTATGAGCAAGCAATTTGGCTACTACATAAATCAGTTTGCTTTGGAGCCATCCTTCCTGAACTAACACAAAAATCTGTGAGCCGGTGGCTAAAAAACTGTGAGCTAGCTCACACTAACTCAGCTTAGAGGGAACACTGGTTGCCAGGTCCCCCCTGAATTGCATGACTCACCTAGCCTCGGCTGTTTGCTACCATTCATCAGCAGCCACCCTATGAAAGCCAGTGAGGTGCAGCAGTTAGAGTTTCAAAGTAGGGTCAGCAAGACCCAGGTTCTGATCCCCATCTTGCAGTGGAAGCTGGCTGCGTGCTTTTGGACCAGTCACATATTTCAGCCTAACCAACCTCACAGGGTGGTTGTGCAGATAAAAAGGAGGAGGGAATAATGAAAGCTGCTTTGGTCCCCACTGTAGAGAAAGACTGTAATTTTCCTAGGTAGAGGCTTGGGGTGGAGATGAAAAGCAGAAGACAGAGAGGCAGATAAAGGTAAACTGGCTGTTAAATAAATAAATAAATAGGGTTGCCAACTCCAGATTGGGAAATTCCTGGACATTTGAGGGGTGGAGCAGAAAAAGAGAGAGAAAGAGTGATGAAGTGGGGAGGCAGAAAAACAATGAGAAAGATGACAGGTCAGAAAGAGAGACGAAGTCACATGCATGGAGGAGAAATAGAGAGCAAGAAAAGGGGGGCAGAGGGGAGAAATAGTGTGAGAGAGGTAGGGGGTGAGGAGAGAAAGCAAAGGTGTGATGAATGAGATAACCATCCCGCAAGTTTCTTGCGGGCCTCCACTTGTGCTTATCTAATTCCCTTTTGAAGCCGTCCATGCTTGTAGCCGCCACCACTTCCTGTGGAAGTGAATTCCATGTGTTAATCACTCTTTGGGTGAAGAAGTACTTCCTTTTATCCATTCTAACCTGACCACTCTGCAATTTCATTGAGTGCTCACGAGTTCTTGTATTGTGAGAAAGGGAGAAAAGTACCTCTATCTCTACCTGCTCTATCCCATGCATAATCGTATAAAGATTTAACCCGCTTTTAACCCGCTCTTAGCACGCTGTCTGACCGCACCCAGAGTGGATTATTCAGTGTGTGTGAGACCGCAGCCACTATGGATAAATCTCTTATTATAAGTCACAATGGGGCTGTGTTGCTTTCTACTGTTAAAAAAATTGCTTGGGGAGATTCATTCAAAGGTTTTCCAGTATCTTTTTAAATTTGGCACATTATACCCATTCCATTGTGCTGATGTCACTTCCTCTGTTTTAAAAATAATAAAAAAGAAGATGCTACAAATGATTGCTGAGGTTGTGAAACCATGGGGGAGTGGGTTGCTAACTTTTAAAAGGCAAATATTGAGCGATCCGTCCCTAATCAAGTCAGTGGGACAAAACCAGTAAGGCATGGTTTTTTTTTTTTGGTAAACAAATTTTATTTTCTCAGGAATACAACATATAAAACATTTCATTCTATCAATTGTCTACCCCATTCCCAGTTCCTCCCCTCCCTCCAATGGCTTCCCACAATGCTTCCACCCCTACTCCAAATTACTTCATATCATCAACAATATCAGTTTTTCATCATTACAATCTAAAGATAACATCGTTTGACTTAATATTGATCTAAACATATTAAGTTTTGTTTCACATCCCAGTTCTTTTCCAGATAAATTTTAAAATCATTCCATTCTCCCAAAAACTCATCGTCTTCTTTGTTATTCAGTTTTTTTGTAATCTTATCCATTTGTGCCATGAACAGAACTTTTTGTATCCATTCTTCAACCTCTGGTACCTTTTCTGTCTTCCAAAACTGAGCATAAATCATTCTCGCTGTCACTATCAGGTACCAGAGTAAAGTTTTTTTTGTCGTATTGACTTCTTCCATTTTGAGTCCCAAAAGCAGAATTTCCGGTGCTTTTTTAAAGGAACATTTCAGTATTTTTTGCATTTCATTGTGGACTTTTGTCCAAAAGTCTACAGCTTTCTCACAAGTCCACCACATATGATAAAATGAGCCCTCATGCCTCTTACATTTCCAACATTTGTTTGACATATTTTGATTCATATTTGCAATCTTCTTAGGTGTCATGTACCACCTATACATCATCTTATAACAGTTTTCTTTAACATTAGTACATGTCGAGATCTTAATAGAGTTTTTCCACAAATATTCCCAAGTTTCCATATCCACTTCCTTATTCATATTAATAGCCCATTTTAACATTTGTTCTTTAACAGTTTCATCTTCAGTATACCATTTTAACAACACCTTATACATTTTAGAAATATTTTTTCCTCCTCCACTCTCCCATACCTTTTCAATTTCATTTTTTTCCTCTCTAAAACCATAGTTTTTTTTGTCAGATCTAAAAAGATCATAAATCTGCATATATTTCAACCACTCATATTCATATTCAATTTCATTCTGCTTTTTCATTACCCACTCTGTTCCCTCTTTTTTAATTAAATCTCTATATGGCAACCAGTCTCTACCTCGCTGTCTTGAGTAAGATATCAACACTTCTACTGGTACAATCCACAATGGTCTTAAGTCACTCTGGTACTTCTTATATCTTGTCCATACCATATACAAAGCTTTTCTCACCAAGTGAAGTTTAAAAAAACTGTCCATTTTTATCTTGTCATACCATAAATATGCATGCCAGCCAAATCTACAATCATGCCCTTCCAACCCCAACAATCTGTCATTTTCAAGCTTCACCCATTGATCCATCCATGTTAGACAAACCGCTTCATAATATAGTCTAAGATTTGGCATTTGTAGACCTCCTCTTTCTTTGGCATCACAAAGTATTTTCATTTTGATCCTTGGTTTCTTGCCTGCCCAAACAAATTTTGACAACTCTTGTTGCCACTTGGCCAACAAATCCGTTTTATGCAGAATTGGTATTGTTTGGAACAGGAACATCAAACGTGGTAGGACATTCATTTTTATAACTGATATTCTTCCCATCAGTGATAAGTTCATTTTATCCCATTTCTTAAAATCTTGAGTCAGCTTAGTCCATAATTTCTCATAATTATTCTTATATAGGTCTATATTTTTTGCCGTTAATTCAATTCCAAGGTATTTTGTTTTTTTAACTACTTCACATTGTACCAGTTCTTGTAGTTCCACTTGTTTTTGTTTGATCATGTTTTTACATATAAGTTTTGTTTTATTCTTATTTACGTAAAAGCCGGCCAATTCTCCAAACTCCTTTATTTTTTGAAAAAGCAATGTCAATTTTTCTGTTGGGTTTTCCACCATAAACATTACATCGTCTGCAAATGCTCGATATTTGTATTGGTGTCCTTTATGTGTCAAGCCCTTTATTTCTTGATCGTACTGTATTTTTTGTAAAAGTATTTCCAATACCCAGATAAATAATAACGGTGATAACGGACAACCTTGCCTTGTTCCTTTCTGTACTTTGAAGTTATCTGTCAGTTCTTTATTCACATTTATTTTAGCTCTTTGTTCAGAATAGATAGCTTCAATACAATTTCTAAAATGTTGTCCCGCTTCAATCTTTTCCATCATCTGGTGCATAAAATTCCAATTAAGATTGTCAAAAGCTTTTTCTGCATCAACAAACAGAAAAGCTACTTCTTTTTCTGGGTGCTTTTCATAATATTCAATTGCGTCCATTACTATTCTTACATTGTCTCTAATCTGCCTTTTGGGTAAAAAGCCCGCTTGATCTTCAGAAATTACCGTTTGTAAATAGTTTTTCACCCTTTCTGCAATAATTTTTGCAAAGATTTTATAATCGTTGTTCAAAAGAGATATTGGCCTGTAGTTCTTTACATTTGTTGAATCTTGTCCTTCCTTTGGAATCAAAGAAATAATTGCTTCTTTCCATGAGTCCGGCACCTTTTTGTTTTCTCTTATTTCGTTGGTTAAAGCTTCCAGGACCGGGGAAATTTCTTCTTTCATCTTTTTGTAGAATTTCGCTGTAAATCCGTCCGGCCCAGGCGCCTTCCCCAACTTTGTCTCTTCTATTGCCTTCATCACTTCTTCTTTTTGAATTGGACCATTTAATAAATCTTTGTATTCCTTACTTATTTTTGGTAGTGGAATCTCCTTTAAATATGTTTTAATCTTCTCAAGATCAACTCTAGTTGTTTGGAATAGTTTAGCATAATACTTGAAGAAACATCTCTTTATTCCATTAGGATCAACGAACTCTTTTCCATCTTCTATTATTTTGGTTATCATTCTTCTCTCTCTTCTAGCCTTAAGTTGCCAAGCTAAGTATTTTCCCGGTTTGTTCGCCCCTTCAAAAGATTTCTGTTGTAACTTCTTTAAATTCCAATACATTTCCTGATTCCAAGTCTCATTCAGTTGTTCCTTCAGCAACTTTAATTCTTTAATAATTTGCTTTTTTCCAGGCTTCTTTTTTAATTCCTTTTCTTTCTGAGCAATTTTTTCTAACACTTCTGTTTGTTTTTGAAGTTTTTCCTTTTTTTGCTTCACGTTTTGCGAGATGAGAATTCCTCTCATCACCGCTTTATAAGCATCCCATACAATCTGTATCGGTGTTTCTTTATTTAAATTTTGTTGAAAGAATTGTTTCGTTTCTTCCTTTAACATCTCAATTACCGTTTTCTTATCCAACAAGTCTTCATTAATCCTCCACAGAAAGGGTTTTTTCCTTTCTGTGGAACTCCATACCACCGGATTGTGATCTGAATTACATCTTGGCAAAATTTCAGTCTTATGTGTTTTCATTGATAATTCTTCAGACATCCAAATCATATCAATTCTGGAAAAAGAGCAATGTCTATTGGAATAAAAAGTAAAGTCTTTCTGCATCGGGTTCCATTTCCTCCAAACATCTTCTAATTTTTCTTGCTTAACTAATTCAAAAAAATTCTTTGGCAATTTTCCGCTGAATTCGTTGTCCTTTTGTGGTTTTCTGTCTAGACGATCTATTGTCCCATTAAAGTCTCCGGCCATAATAACTTGCTCATAAGTCAATTGTTGTAATTGGTCAGTTATATCCTTAAAAAATTTTTCCTTTGCTCCATTGGGTGCGTACACGTTGATCAACAATGTTTTTTTCTGCTGAATCATTAATTCCACACCCACGTATCTGCCATCTATGTCCTTAAAAATTTCTGTAGGTTGTAACTCCTTCTTCACATATGTCACAACTCCTTTTTTCTTGTTTGAGGCCGCAGAACAAAATTCAATTCCAAATAAAGCATTCTTTAAATATTTTATATCCTGTTTTCTAATATGTGTTTCTTGCAAGCATATCACGTTGCATTTCTGTTTCTGTATCCAATGATTGATTCTTTTCCTCTTGTTTGGTGAATTTAATCCATTAACATTCCATGACAACAATTTGTACTCCATTATGCGTTTTATTTTAAAGTTCTCCAAAGACGTCCGCATTGTCCGCCTTAAATTTATAAAAGTCCATCATCGATCTGATCTGAATCCTCCCACCTTGATACGTAAAGGTGACAACTAGTCCTTTTGTAGGAAAAAGGCACAATGACGCAAGAAAAAGGGAATTATGTATGGAATTAGTTTCCTGTAAAATGTGTATGTGACACACATCTCCAGCCATGTTCACTTCACAAGAGACTAAACCAGGAAATAATCTTTATGAATAATGGTAACATTTTGGGGGCACTTTTGGCACCATCTCTGTTGCTCTGGACACACATGAACCATAGTATAAATCTTGGGTTTGCCTCAGTCGCTATGCAGATGTTCTCAAATGTAAGGGCTGATTCTTGACATTTTGGGGGTTGAAGTAGATCCAATCCTAGGTCTCACAACCGGTTTAAGTTCTGGGTCTGAGTCGGCTCTTTTCTTGCCTCTCCTGGTCTCCGTCTTGGCGATTTCTTTCCAATTCACAGATTCGCAAAATAAAGCACTCTTCTAGATGATAAGATTTAGTCCTCCATGCCTCTCTGTTTACGCTTTCCAAAGACCCTTAGAAATATATTAAAAAAGCAAATTTAGTTGAAGTCCTCCTCAAAATGTCGGGCGCAACTTCTCTATGGTAATTTCATGTAGAGTAGGTCAAATTGATACTTTGCAGGCCCTTCCTTCCGCATACAACTCACTTCCGGTCCGGCACCTTTAAAAGTTCCACTGTCTTCCTTTCGCTAATGCCCGTCTAGGAATTCAACTTCCTGGATGTTTCACACGGACCTCTTTCTTTGTGACACCAGCCTGCTCTTCCCACGCTATTGTTCGTGAGTTTCGATTTTACAGTTGCGCACACGGCTCCATCTTCACCACAGGAATGTTAAACAATAAGCGTTTTTACAGTTTTTAAAGGCTTCAATCAACTTTTTTCTCTCCGGAATCGGATTTCTGGGATTTACTATTCATTTTCCGCTCAACCGCTTAATTCAAATTGACTCCAAACTCAGTTCAGGTAAGCGGCACGTTTTTGTTATCTAGCACGTTCAAAACGGGTTTCGCATTGTTTCTTTTAACTCACAGTTGTTGTCCTTCTTCAAAGAGGTCGGCTGACGAAGAATTTATGCCGGTAATCCGGCTCGATCGGCCACTATAGAGTTGCTTGGCACTTGCCTTCTTCGTGGGAGGAGGTCAAAGCCCAATTCAGCTTCTTCCGAAGCTGGATTACGCCAACCTCACACTCCCTCTAGGGCGCTGCTGCCTGCTTGTCCCCCCCCCTCGCTGGCGAGTGATGCGTTGGGCTGTGTATTGCCCAAACTGTCAAAAGTGGCCGTCGCTCGCTCGCACGATCGCGAAACGCTTCAGTCCTCCATCTTAGCCAGACCGGAAGCCAAAACCAGTAAGGCATGGTTGTAAGGGTGACCTGCCTGTGATATCTGTCACCAAATTGATTGCTGGGGGCTGATTAGGCTGATCTAGCTGGCTAGGCAGGGGTCCCCGTCCTTCCTTACTACTCCATGTGCATCCCTCCCAAAACTGGAAGAGGACAACCATCCCAGATAGGAGGATTGTATCATTCTTCGGTCAAGGCTATACAATAGCTGCGTTGCCCTGCCAAAACCCCCAACCAAATTCAAGGTCCATTTGTACGAGTAACACATGAAGAGGCTTACTGAGGCCACAGAATAATCAGATCTATCTAGTAACATTATTTTTTTGAGGGGGGGATATTGCACACAAAGTTGTTAATTTTTTGGGGGGGGGTTCCCAATGGTCATTATAGCCCCTTACTGGTGGTTTCTGTTTCAGAGTGTGTTTGACAAACAGACTAATGTTAGATGTTTTAGTGCTACAAAGGAACTTATCCATAATAAGTTTGCTATGATTTTTGACATTCTGTATCCTACTATCAAATTATGTGCTGTCTTTTGCATTTGCATAAAATATGGATGAATTCTGGCTATCCATGGAGAGATCTTTCTAACTAAAAAAAGGTAAAGATTCCCTTGCTCGAAAGCCAGTCGAGTCCGACTCTAGGGTTGCGGTGCTCATCTCCGTTTCAAAGCCGAAGAGCCAGCGCTGTCCGAAGACGTTTCCGTGGTCATGTGGCCGGCATGACTAAACACCAAGGCACACGGAACGCTGTTACCTTCCCACTGAAGTGGTCCCTATTTATCTACTTGCAATTTCTTGTTTTCGAACTGCTAGGTTGGCAGGAGCTGGAACTAGAGACAGGAGCTCACCCTGTCTTGCGGCACCCGGGTCTTGAACCGCTGAACTACTGACCTTCCACAGCCTGCAGTTCAGTGTCTTAACCACTTGAGCCACCGCAGCTCTTCTACAGACTGTATTATAAAGTTATCCAGCCATATCATAGGTTACTTCATGGACAGTTTTTATAGAGTAAGATGTTTTTGAGATGGCATTCTCTGTAGTAAGAATGTTATAACTTTTGAAATATGTTAGAAAACTGATGAATTTTACTGCATTGTTATGAAGTTATACCCACCAATGGTCTGTTTATACAAAATCAGATTACTGGAAGGATTCACATTGCAGGGGGTTTTCTGTCTCAAAAAGGGTTAGGTAAATTGGCTCTGATTTTCATATAGAGAAGTTGTATCACTCACTATCCTTACTTGTTCTGCTCGGTTGGTGCATCAGAAATGCTGGACTCAGGAACAACTTGTAAAGATAGATCGCTGGGGAGACATAAGAGTCCACACTATTCACAAGCAACTGGTTGTCTGAGACCAACTTTTGCTTCTTTCACCAACAGTTCTCTTCTGATGGTTCTTGTCTTAGGTGTCCCAGAGCTTGGCCAATCCTGCTGCCAGCATTCAAGTATACCTTGAGCAATCCAGAGGCACAGGGGAATCTGAGCCTTTTCACCACATGTGCTAAAAGATCAAAACATTATATTGTAGCTCAATAAAAACCTTCATTTTCCTTAAGAAAAAAATAAAGGAATGTGAGTAGAACTCTGAATGAATGAGACCTTGAAAAAAAGCACCAAAATAATTTATTTCACATATATATGGGAGGGAGGGAGGAGAAATTTGGATTACAGACTGCACTCTCCTCCTTTCCACAGGCAGCTTTGTCAGCTAACAATATTGGCTCTCACTTGTTGGTCGGCTTTAATCTCCATAAGAGGTGTTAGTTACACTTTTGAAGTCTAAACAGCAGTTCCATACATGCAAGGAAGATTCATGCATGTTTGTTGAAAGTATGCCAGAGAGTGTTTTTTCCCCTCGCTCCCCCCCTCCCCCTTCTCTTCTCCCCTTCTGGTAGGTGGCTCATTACTTCATAAATCTGTGCCTGAACAGGAATTGAGGCTGGGGAGCAACTGTGCTGTTTCATGCATCACGAGCCAGTGTGTGTGGGAGACAGAAACAGCACCTCTTTGGACCAGCTGCTCCATCCATCTGCAGCTGGGTCTAGGTGCAGTGATCTACGGTCAAGATCTGTACTGGGAGTATTTTTATAGTCGTCTGATAGCAGCTGGTGTAAATGGCAATAGGCAGAAAAGGAAAGAAAAATCAAATTCCCAGCCATCAGAAACAAGCTTAGAAGAAACAAATAAACAGAAACAAGTATTGTTTGGCATTTGAGGGACATACTTTGTGAAATTTCATATCACGCTGCCAAAATTCGATATGAAAATAAGGCTAAAATATGTCAGAAAGCAGCTGAAGCTTATACTGCTTCTGTTCTTTAAAAGGGTGCCTATTTTCAGTTCCATTTTATTAAGGACTAGTCAATGTTATATGTGTATTTTGAAAAAGGTTGTAAAGACCCCAAATAGAAATAAGCTCTACATAGAATTACAATATACGGCGCTTCCCAGTATATGTTGTACATACAACAGAAATCAAATGGATGACACTCTTCAGTATATAAGTCATTACAAGTACATATTTGATTAATTCCAGCATGAAAACACCCTCTGTGTAACATGAAATGATTCTTAGCACCCAGTAGCCTACATCTTCTCTCTTCCTAAACAAGCCTGCGGGATCAGGCCAAACAAGTGTGCGGACTCTAATCTGGGAGAACTGGGTTTGATTCCCCACTCCTCCACTGGCACCTGGCTGGATGACCTTGGACAAGCCGTAGTTCTGATAAGAGCTGTTCTTGAAAAAAGAGCGGTTGAGCGGTTTCTGTCAGAGCTCTCTCAGCCCCACCTACCTCACGGTGTCTGTTGTGGGGAGGGGAAGGGAAAGGAGTTTGTAAACCACCTTTCTGAGACACCTTTGGGTAGTGAAGGGCAGGGTATAAATCCAATCTCTCTTCTTCTCCTTCTTCTTCCTCACTCCTCCACTGGCACCTGGCTGGATGACCTTGGGCAAGCCATAGTTCTGATAAGAGCTGTTCTTGAAAAAAAGAGTGGTTTCTGTCAGAGCTCTCTCAGCCCCACCGACCTCACAGGGTGTCTGTTGTGGGGAGGAGAAGGGAAAGGAGTTTGTAAGCCACTCTGAGACACTTTTGGGTAGTGAACAGTGGGGTATAAATCCAATCTCTTCTTCCTCTTCTTCTTCCATTTATTTAACCTAGGACAGTGACCAATCATGCCCTTCAGTACTCACAAATGGCATGAATGTAACAACCTTCATCTACTGTGTCGGATTTAACCAGCTTTTCTGCTGTTGAAAAAAAGAGGAGGGATTCCCTTTGATCACCAAAATGGGCTTGCAAAAAAGCCACATGGAGATGGAGGCCACAGAAAGGTAGGAAAATGGGCAAGACTGAGTGAAAAAGTTTGGTTGGATCCAACCCATTGTTTCTTCCTGGCATCTGGAATTCAGGGACAGAATATCTCTGGAGTTGGAGATTCTCCTTGGCTATCACTGTTGGAAGCCTTTGATAGACTTCATGAACTTCTCTAGTCTTTTAAACACTTTATGTAAAATTTCCTTAACGTGTTACCTGAGCTATTCAGGAATGCTTTTTCAAATCAGCAGGTGCCATGCATGATTAAGTATTAAATGACCAATTCACGTGGAAGGATCTTTCCCACAGACTCCCTCCCAGTCCCAGTGGGGGCAAATTCTGTGATCAAGGGTCATGCAGATGGGTCATTTTGATGACTCCCCAGCTGTGTTGGAGTTGCGTGTTGAAAAGTGGCATCTTCAAAGCACAGTATTACATAAAGGATTTTGTTTGCATGATGTAAAGGATCTGTAAAAAAATACTTTCCTAGATATCTGGAGACCTTTTATCTTGTAGAAGCTGGTACTTCGAAAGGAGAGCCATAAACACAAACCCCTAGATGTCCCCATTCTCCCAGACCGTTGGGAATCAGAACTCTGTGGCCAAACATGAGTGAAAGCATATTTCCCTAGAATTATCATGCAAACATTCTAAATGCCATGAGTCGAAAAGATTGAGGAAAACTGTTGGAATAGGCAATGTCTGGTGTACAAAGAAGAAGAGAAGATCCTGCAGGGGGCAGCAAGAAGACAATTAGATAAGACAAGACGGGGACCCGCGAGGCGGCGGCGAGGCCGGTCCTCCCCCCGCCTGCCTGCCCGGCCGGCTCTGAGGAGGCGGCGGCGGCGGCGCGGCGGCGGCAAGGTCAGCTACAGAGCTTTCCGTGCGCATGTGCACGGAACGCTCTTGCACTTTCGGGGGGATTTAAACATCCCCCCGAATTTTTTTCCTACTTTTAGCATTTTTGTGCACACGTGGGGACTGGCCCATGTGTGCACAAACCTCCCCCTCCCCCCCAAGTGCCCCCGGAGCGCTGATTTAGCGATCCGCTCTCCGGGGGCAACTTGGCTATTAGATATATAGATAGTGAGGTCAGCACCTTCTCTCCTTTAAGTGTCATTCCTTGTCTGTCGTCAGATTGCTAATAATAGGGCAATATCCTGCTTCTTGGAAGTTCCACACTAAGTCTTACCCCCTCTCTCAGGTAGAGATGTAGTTAGGACCACTGTTCCCTCTAAGCTGAATTAATGTGAGCTAGCTCACAGTTTTTTAGCCTCCAGCTCACACATTTTTCTCTTAGCTCAGGAATGATGGCTCCAGAGGAAACTAATTTATGCAGTAGCCAAATTGCTTCTTCACAGCTTTAATGCCAGTAGCTCACAAAGTAGAATTTTTGCTCACAAGACTCCACAGCTAGCTCACAGTTTTTTAGCCTCCAGCTCACACATTTTTGTCTTAGCTCAGGAAGGATGGCTCCAGAGGAAACTAATTTATGCAGTAGCCAAATTGCTCACTCACAGCTTTAATGTCAGTAACTCACAAAGTAGAATTTTTGCTCACAAGACTCCACAGCTTAGAGGGGGCACTGATTAGGGCCCGGTCTCTGGCTGTGGTCACGCACACGAAATAATCCACTTTCAATCCACTTTCAGTGCACTTTCCAACTGGATTTTGCCAGTTCACACAGTAAAGTCCAGTTAGAAAGTGCACTGAAAGTGGATTATTTAGTGTATGTGACCACAGCCTCTGTCTCTCTGTTTTACGATTAAGTATGTTGGTTCCAAAATAAACCTTTATCTACAGTTTAATCAGGTTCTGTACTGTTGCTGTATTAATTAGTCTGCCAACAAAAACCATGCTGGAATTGAGAACTCCTGGGGTGGCAGATTATCAACTCAGATTGCCAAATGCATGTTGTAAATCTTATAAACAAACAAAATTGTCAGAGGAAAACAGAAGTTCCGTATGTTACCTGTATTATATAGGCTAGACCTGAGCCAGTATTCCACTATAGTTTGGTGTAATTCCACCAGAATCTTTCTGTATGCAAGGGTCTGTCTTTCAAGAGTCATAAAAATTTCAAAAATCAGCTATGTATGCTATTAAGTGGACACGTGAACACATGAAACTGCCTTATCTTGAATCAGACTGGCAGAATCTTTCCATGGTCTCCGGTCTGGGTGGTCTTTCACATCACCTGTTGCCAGATCTTTTTTTTAACGGGAGATACTGGGGATTGAAACAGAGACCTTCTGCATGCCAAGCAGATGCTCTACCACTGAGCCACAGCCCTTCCCAATTACTACCTCATATGGAATTTATTGTTTATTTTCATTTATAGTCCACCTTTCTCACTCAGACTGAACGTGGATTAAAATATGATTAAAAGCTTTTCAGTCAGTCAGGAAACAGATTACAAAATAGAATTATGTTTGAGTTACAACAAATATCCCTAGTTTATTTAGAAAACGTTTACACTGGCTCTCCAGGAACCTGTCCAAGGTGGCTTACAAAATAAAAGCAAATAAAAACAAAACATTAAAAGATATTAATTAAATTTCAGCATTCAAAAAATTCAGCCCAGTATGAAAACATAGACCATAAAATACACCTGTGACAGATTAAAATAAATTTCCAGATTAAAATACTGTTAAAATTAATCCTTTAATTAAAAGCCCGGGGAAACAAATGTTTGTCTTGGTGCCTAAAACAAAGTAATGTAGGCACCAGGTGAGCCTCAAGGGGAACGATGTTCCACAAGCGAGGTGCCACTACTGAAGAAGCCCTGTCTCTGATCCCTACCTGCCTCGCCTCTAGTCAGGGGCACAGAGGCAGATCTTAATTGGCAGGTTAGACAATATGGGAGGAGGCAGTTGTTCAAGTACCCTGACCCCAAGCCATTTAGGGTTTTAAAGGTAAGAACCAGCACTTTGAATTGTCCCCATAAAAACAAATGGGCAGCCCCGTGCAGATGGTTCAGCATTGGGATGATACAATTCCTGTATCCTGCCCCTGACAATAGTTTGTCTGCATTTTGGATGAGCTGAAGTTTCTGAGCAATTTTCAAAGACAGCTTTTGTAGAACGGGGAGAAAATGACCAATGCATGCAGACCTTTCTGTTTAAGGCAGTAAGACAATCAGTACTATAATATACTGGGTTCAGACGTGTGTAAGTGATCAGCTCATAGTTTATTGGCAAAACACAAGACAAACTTCCAGGGCCAAAGCCCTACAAAAGAACATAAAAGACGCCAATGTTGGATCAGGCCAAAGGCCCATCCAGTTCAACACTGTGTGACACAGTGGCCAAAAATACCAGTGCCATCAGGAGGTCCACCAGTGGGGCCAGGACACTAGAAGCCCTCCCACTGTTGCCCCCCCCCCAAGCACCAAGAAGACAAAGCATCACTTGCCCCAGATCCCCTACCTATACCTTGTGGCTAATAGCCACTGATGGACCTCTGCTCCATATGCTTATCTAATTCCCTTTTGAACCATCCATGCTTGTAGCCACCACCACATCCTGTGGCAGTGAATTCCATGTGTTAATCACTCTTTGGGTGAAGAAGTACTACCTTTTATCCGTTCTAACCTGACCACTCAGCAATTTCATTGAGTGCCCATGAGTTCTTGTATTGTGAGAAAGGGAGAAAAGTACCTCTTTCTCTACCTGCTCTATCCCATGCATAATCTTATAAACCTCAGGCATCTTTTCTCCAAGCTAAAGAGCCCTAAGCGCTTTAACCTTTCCTCATAGGGAAAGTGTTCCAACCCTTTTATAATTCGAGTTGCCCTTTTCTGCACTTTTTCCAAAGCTGAACTGCACACAGTATTCCAAATGAGGTCGCACCATAGATTTATATAGGGGCATTATGATATTGGCTGATCTGTTTTCAGTACCCTTCCTAATAATCCCCAGCATAGCATTGGCCTTTTTTATTGCAGTCACACACTGTCTAGACATTTTCAGTGAGTTATCTACTACAACTCCAAGATCTCTCTCTTGATCAGTCTCTGCCAGTTCAGACCCCATCAATGTGTATTTATATTTAGGATTTTTGGCTCCAATGTGCATCACCTTGCACTTGGCCACATTGAACCCCATTTGCCATGTTGATGCCCACTTGCCCATCCTTGACAGATCCCTTTGGAGTGCTTCACAATCCTCACTGGTTTTCACCACCCTGAACAACTTCATATCATCCGCAAATTTAGCCACTTCACTGCTTACTCCCAACTCCAAATCATTAATGAACAAGTTAAAAAGCAGTGGATCAAGTACTGATCCCTGCGGTACCCCACTGCTTACTTCCCTCCACTGAGAGAACTGCCCATTTATACTCACTCTCTGTTTTCTATGAATTAGCCAGTTTTTGATCCATAAAAGGACTTTTCCTTTTATCCCATGATTTTTGAGCTTACTTAGAAGCCTTTGATGAGGAACTTTATCAAAAGCTTTCTGGAAGTCAAGGTAAACAATATCTATTGGATCCCCCTTGTCCACATGTTTGTTCACCCCCTCAAAGAACATTAACAGGTTAGTGAGACAAAATCTTCCCTTACAGAACCCATGCCGAGTCTGCCTCAGTAGGTTTTGTTCATCTATGTGCCTACTAATTCTTTCCTTAATAACGGTTTCCACCAATTTACCCGGTATCAACATCAGACTGACTGGCCTGTAATTTCCCGGATCTCCTCTGGAACCCTTTTTAAAGATGGGAGTGACATTAGCTACCTTCCAGTCCTCAGGAATGGAGGCAGATTTTAAGGAAAGATTACATATTTTTGTCAGGAGATCCACAAGTTCACATTTGAGTTCTTTCAGAACTCTCGGATGTATGCCATCTGGGCCTGGTGATTTATCAGTTTTTAAGTTGTCTATCAGTTTTAGGACCTCCTCTCTCGTCACCTCAATCTGACTCAGGTCTTTCAACACCCCTCCCGAAATCAGCGGTTCTGGAGTGGGCAAGCACTTCTCATCTTCCACAGTGAAGACAGAGGCAAAAAATGCATTTAGCTTCTCAGCCATTTCCCTATCATCCTTCAGTATTCCTTTTACCCCTTGGTAATCCAAGGGCCCCACTGCCTCCCTGGCTGGTTTCCTGCTTCTAATGTATTTGAAGAAAGTTTTATTGTTGGTTTTGACGTTTTTTGCTATATGCTCCTCATATTCCCTTTTTGCCTGCCTGACCACAGACTTGCATTTTATTTGCCACAGCCTGTGTTCAGTTTTATCAGCCTCACTGTGACTAGCTTTCCACTGCTTAAAGGAATCCTTTTTACCTTTTACAGCTTCCATTACTTTGTTTGGTAACCATGCAGGCTTTTTCCTATACCTGTTTGTGCCTTTCCTAACCTATAAGCCCTACCTATATTGGGCGGGGTATAAATGCAAAAAATAAATAAAAATAAATAAATATATCTCCCAAACACCCCACACACACACCATCACCCATGATAGGCTATTTACAAGGTGAATAATCTCCATAGGTCGGGCACGGGATCCGAGGTGACCGATAGGTCTGTCCTAGGATCCTTGCCCGCTATTGTGTTGGAACCTGAAGCTGCACTTGTTCTCCTGACCGGCCCATGATCAGAAATATTTAAGGAAAAGGGAGTTCAAGAGGGATGGGAGTAGTGCTGTTGTAAGATGTAGAGCATTTTGTGTTTTTCAGGACTGGAAACCATGTCCTATTTATTTTTAAACTCTCTTCTTTCCTGTTGAAATTGTGTTTATGTTTATGAATTTCAATGGCTTCCCTGTGTAATCTGACATGGTAACTGGATGTGTCCAGCATTTTTCAGTGTCTTGGAATAAGATACTGTGTCCAGTTTGAATTAGGCTGATTTTTCAGATTGGCCAAGTCTGCAGTGTCTTTCATGTTCTTTTATTCTTGTCTGGATGCTACTCTGTGTGGTCCTGATGTAAACCTGTCCACAACAACACTGCAGATAAGATTAGAATTTCAACAGCCAATCCACATGCAAAAGAATCTCCTACCCCACCTTCCTGAGTAGATATAAATTACCTGCCTACCATTTTTCTTCTCACATTGACACAGAGAGTACTCCATCTTTCTGTGTTATACCTCTGAGGATGCCAGTCACAACTGCTGGCGAAACATCAGGTACTACAATGCCAAGGCCACAGCCATATAGCTCGGAAAATCTACAACAACTAATGAACTCCGGCCATGAAAGCCTTCGACAACAACTTCCTAACAGAGTGGTTTCTCAGTGGAACAGGCTTCCTCAAAGGTGGTGGTTTCTCCCTCTTTGGAGGTTTTGAAACGGAGGCTAGGTGGCAATCTGACAGCAATGTGATTCTGTGAACTTAGGCAGACCATGAGAGGGAGGGCAGGAAGGGTTGCCTCAGTGCTTAGTTCTTGTGGCCCTTTCTTATACGCCCAGGGAAATGCTGATCACCACTTTGGTGTCAGGAAGCAGTTTTTCTCCAGGCCAGTTTGGCTGGAGATCCTGGAGGGTTTTTTTCCATCCTCTGGGAATGGAACAGGAGTCACTGGGGGTGTGAAGGAGGATGTATTTGTGAATTTCCTGCATTGTGCAGGGGGTTGGGCTAGATGACCATGGAGGTCCCTTCCAACTCTATGATTTCTGTGTGGGTTTGTGAGAGAAAATTCTGGTGGCACGTGTACCAGTGATTCAGAATGGTTGTGTGGCAATTTAATCAGTGATGAAAGAAAGCAATATTGCACGATAGTAAGACTCGGATGAAATGCTTCATTTTTGCTGCACTTCAGAATAGACTAGAAAATGCTACTGTATGTTATATGGGGAAATGAGGTCTCTTTAGTGTTTCCCAGTCAGTGGTGACAGTCTGTCTTTCCCAAGCTTGGTACAGAGGGTCACTTTAAATCCTCTGAAGTGCCAAGAGCTCCATCTGCTCTTCCATCTGAAATGGGAATATTTTTGCTCTTTTTTGTTGTTGTTTTAAATCTTGGTTTGGTCTTTTGGTGTTTGTGATAGAGCACGTAGCCCAGATGCCAATGATGAGGAAAATGTATTGAGTGATTAATTGGGGGGGGGGGGACGGACAGGTTTGAGGGCTGACAGAGAAATGAAAATGAACAAGGTAAAGAAAATGGTGCACAGAGAAAAATAAAATGGAGCTGATTGTAATATTTAAACCAGGTGTGGTTGTGAATTTAAAGAGCTATCTTGAGAGGCTCCAGCAGATAGATCCCATAATCCTGCACATCTGGGAAAGTGTTGGTCAAGACAGTCCGGAATGTTGTGCCAAAAACACCTTAAAAGATATTCCACAAAAAGATCCAGCTTGCCGTGTTGTACAGCTGCTGCTTATTAGCGATGCTCATATTATATCGATATAGATATTAGCAGGATGGAATTCTCTTACACACTAGATGAGGAGGAAGATTTTAAAATGACTCCTTTTGCGTGCCTCGTACATGCAGTCTCTCCCAAACATTTTCATGAATTATGAATCATGTAGTAATATTTTATTTTTTGACAAGACTGAATAATTTTTTCCAAGTCTTCTCTTAGTTTTCTCCAAGTCAAAGCCTTGGCTATTAGTGGTGGGGAAACTTGGGGAAAACAAATGTTACATGAAAGGATTTCCCTTTTATATGGTTTTTAGAACCCAGCCAGAAATGTGGGGAACAGTACTTTAAAAAGGAGATGCCGTAGAGCAGGGCCTCCCAAAATGGCACCTGTGGAACAATGGTGCCTCCCAATTCCTTTCCTGGTGCCCATCAAGTGTTTTTAGAAAGTGGGTGGGGCCAGGTGGAGCTGTTGATGAGCAGGGCTTCTTATTGGCTGCCTGTGTGCATTTGGCTCCACCTCGAGTGGTGGCTATCTCATGGTTGCACCTGCCACCCTGTATCAGGATTCCAAAGAAGAGAAGAAGAGAAAAAGAGATTGGATTTATACCCCGCCCTTCACTACCCAAAGGTGTCTCAGAGCGGCTTACAAACTCCTTTCCCTTCCCCTCCTCACAACAGACACCCTGTGAGGTAGGTGGGGCTGAGAGAGCTCTTGACAGAAACTGCTCTTTTTCAAGAACAGCTCTTATCAGAGCTACGGCTTGCCCAAGGTCATCCAGCCAGGTGCAAGTGGAGGAGTGGGGAATCAAACCCGGTTCTCCCAGATCAGAGTCTGCGCACTTAACCACTACACCAAACTGCCCATTGGGTCAAAAGGGTTGGAGACCCCTGTCATAGACCTTCTCAGATGTTACAGTCATCCATACTGGAAGCCTACCAACCACAAGTAACAGGAGCATACTCTTCTGTGATCCTCTTGACCTGCAGGGGTTGCCATGCTGTGTGAAAAGGGACAAGACAGGTACTTACTATCATGTGTTTACAATTTGGAATGTGTGAACTGACCACTTGATTTACAGGAGTTTGCATTTATGCATCCATACGGAGGCTGTATATGCTCGGTAAATATGTTACTACTGTTCACACAACATGGAGACTGCAGTTATCAGGAGGAGCAGACATAGTGCACACTCCCATTACTTGTTGTTGATGAGCTTCCAGTATGCTTAATTGTAACATGTGACAAAGAGTCATATTGTGAAGGGTTTGGCATAACATTCCTTCCCATAGGTTAGACTACCCATTCGGAGCCTATGGCTGTTGTTTTGCTTAATGGGTGAGTATGTTAAGATTGATATGGTTGTCCTACAACTAAAAGAGAATGCACCAGTCATTTCAGGATGTCCAGCCTTAGAACACATTCTTTAGCCTAGTCCTCCTGAGGCTGTAGGAGGGTTTCCCTTCTCATGGGTGGAAAGAGCAACAATGATCAGGAACTGAAAATGAAAGGAAATCTTTTAACTAGGCAACAGATTATGCTGCTGCGGTGGTGAAATTCTGTGCAAATGGACAAAGCTGGATTGCAAACACGTTTCTCAGGAAAGAGAATCCATATAAAGTTTGGGAACCTTTTATTAGAAGATTTCGGTTCTGCCAGTCCTATTGGACTTGAGTAGATTCCCCCTACTGTCAAAGAATAGCCAAGATAATTAGATTGTATGTGGAAATCCATGCACAATGATGTCCTTTCTTTCTTTCCTTCTTTGTTTCCTTCTTTGTTTCCTTCTTTCTTTCTTGATATTTCTTTTTTAAGAAGATATTTGATTTAAATTTTGAGCCTCTGCACAGAGATGTGAACATTTATTAGTTAAAGAACTTTTTACAAATAAAGCTGACAATATCTTTTAATTCATTTTCCCTCTTGTTTCTTTTTTCTCTTCCTCTGTACTAGCTTTCAATGAGAGACAATAAAGCTGCCTTCTCTGCCTGTAAACCCCACAGATCTGGGGTTTGCAAGAACTTTTCCTCTTGTTTGCTTTAACAGCAGGCTTCGCTACAATGACAGACAATTCTGCAGTTTCTGGGAATTTGGTAAATAAATCAACTTAGAGGAGATGGAGGGGGGAAAGATAACTGTAATATAAAGATCAATTGATTTGTGAAATCTGCATACATACACATTGATATAAAGTAATGTCTCAATAATCTGACAGAGAAAATAAATCTGTTGAAAATAGTATAGGCTGTTAACAATAATTAATCACATAGGTGATCAGAACAGGAGGATCCTCTGTGGCAATGAAATTGTGAAAGAACACAAAAGGTAAAGCTAGAATTAGATGTTCCAGTAAGTGCAAATTCATATCTGATTAGTCCCAACACCCTCATAATATCTATGGCAGAGGTGTCGAACTCATTTTTTATGAGGGCCGGATCTGACATAAATGTCACTTTGCCGGGCCAGACCATGTGTGTCACAAAAAGCAACATGAGGTACCAGAGATATAAACTTTATAAAGATGATTTCAGATGCCGAATGGCAATAGGTTTGATTGGATTAGGTGTGATATACAGAAGGGTAGTGGGTGTGGAGATATCATCACTGGTAATGAGACAGGAAACCTAGGCCTCAGTTTGGTCCAGGAGGATTCCGTCCGTGAGGATGCAAAGAATAAATGGACATAAGTCTGAAGAAGTGAGCAGTGACTCACAAAAGCTCATACCTTGCCACAAATTTTGCTACTGAGCTTTTACTCTTTCTACAGCTATAAGAAACCACAACATTAAAAAACCAGTGGGGGGACATTTTAACCTTCCAGGGCATTCAGTTGCTGACCTAAGAGTAGTAGTTCTCTTACAAAGGAATTTCAGAGGAAGATTAGAAAGAGAGATAATGAAGCTCAATGCATCCTCCTGGGCTGAATTGAGACCTAGCTTTCTTCTGTCATTACCAATGGCTGCTATCGTTATTTGGCATCTGAAATCACTTCACTGTCCAAGATACAAGGACAAATAGACTCCTAGTCTAGCTGTATCTGAAGAAGTGAGCAGTGACTCCTGAAAGGTCATGCCCTGCCACAAATGTTGCTAGTCATTAAGGTGCTACTGGATTCTTGCTCCCTTCCACTAATAAAGATTACAAACTGTGATGTTAGGGTTTTTTTCATTATTACTCTTTCATCTGTTAGAACTGGAAAGGGGATTGCTCCAAGTGAAATGATGTGTTGCTTTCAGACTCGACAAAATCCACTCACTGCTAGTGATGATAATAAAAAGTTTAAAAAGCAGAGGGGGGGTTAATGTGAAGAAAGGCCGGTAGTGGTGAGTGAGGGGGGAGAGCGAGACCATGTGTTGAAGGGGAATATATGGAACTATAAATGTATTTTAAAATACTTAGCCATCTACTTCCATAGGATCCAATCCAAATGCTGTAATTCCTAACCAACGTCTTTTTTTTAAAGAAAATCCCAGATAGGCAAAGAGAAACCTAATCTTTTTTTTTTTAAAAAACAACCTTTTCAGAATAAGCAAAAGTAATTTCCCCTTAATTCCCATTATTCCAAATGCATCTTTTCTGCCCCCTTTCCTTTTTTAACATGTGTGTGTGTGTGTGTGTGTGTTTGTGTGTGTGTGTGTGAGAGAGAGAGAGAGAGAGAGAGAGAGAGAGAGAGAGAGAGAGAGAGAGAGAGAGAGAGAGACTCGCTCTCACAGAACAGCACAAGAATGGAGAGTAACACACTTCTTCTCTCTCTCTCTCTCTCTCTCTCTGCCCCTCTCCCTGCCCCTCAGTATGCATGCACAGGAAAGCCTATACCTGGAATAAACTTTTGTTGGTCTTGAAGGTGCCATGGGACTTCCTCTCCAAACAAGGGAATAGAGGCTAGGCAACACAGCAGCAGCCCCAGAGGAGGAAGCAGGAGGGAGCTTTTCTCTGCTGCGTGCACATGCACTCTCTTTTCCCTCCCCCCTTGCTTCCCTAAGGAGGAAGAGAGGCTAGGCATCACAGCAGCCCTCCAGAGGAGGAAGCAGGAGGTAGCTTTTTTCCACTGCATGCACGTGCTCTCTCTTTTTCCTTCCCCCTTGCTTCCCTAAGGAGTAAGAGAGGCTTTGGCAATGCAGCAGTAGTAATGGCCAGGAAATGCAAGCACTTCCTTGTGGGCTGTATACCAGCTCTGCAGGGGCCAGATACGTCCTGCGGGCCGCATGATTGACACCCCTGGTCTAGGGGGAATCATTTTGATCATGTCACATCATGTGTTGTGAGTTTTCCTCCCTGGCTCTATTGCAGTGGTTGATGCTTGCAAGGATAGCACAATGATCTTGTAATGGACTGGAATATTCATAGATACTAGAGGAATGAGTCACGGGGATGCCAATTTTATCAGAAGCTTTAAATTAGCCATGGTTCTAGTTGTAGTGTCTGCCTGTAGCAGTTAAGTATGTGATAATCTTCAGTGACAGAGTATTTATGAATAGCAGAATAAGTGCCACTGGTTCAATTAAAAGATTATTTTGAATTAAAAGTGGGTGTTTTGTTACTTTAGAGAATGTTACCCTTGGACAAAGTTGATACTGGACTGTCCATTTCCTGTTTAGGTGAGATGTTATCTAAATTACAAAATAGTTAAGCAAAGGGTTTGTACACTAACTTCAAAGAAAGAACAAAGGAAAGGCAAACTTTATAGCAGTTATAAGACCCTGTTGAATGTAAATCTGCAATAATATAACTGCACAAAGCATAAAGCAGTACAACAAGGAATTAAGAATGCCAATGGAGGCAGAGTTTTTTTGTTTTGTTTTGGTGGTTTAGCAACCTGACCAAGGCTTTTGGGTGGAGGAAGATTTGCCAGAACTCTCAAGAGGGGAATTAAGTTTTCAATCGGTATACTGAAAAGTCATGAACTTTTCAACATTTTAAAAGGATTTTGTTGAAGAGGTTCCGGAACTCTGTTTCAGTGCATTCCCCAAGAAAAAAAGCCTTGGACTTGACCATTCTTTTTTGTTCATTTTTAAAAATTCAAGATAGGCTTGAAACATGCAAAGTTAATACTAAAGATTGCCTCTGAGTATGTGCAGTGTGGCTTTCCTTTTCTAATCACAACCAACTCCAACACATGTATGAGTCAGAGAAAAACTTTAAGGCTAGATTTGGTAATTGAAAAACCTATTATCCACTGGAGTTGAATTAGTGGGTTGCAAATGGCCAGGCTGTGTAACTACATTTGAATAGTCAGGTATCCTACATCACCAGGGATGTACAGTTTAAAGCCTGGCACTGGGATGTGATTCAGCATGCTCTATTTCTAAATGTTTTGCTAGTTTTGTATCTGAGCCATTGTGAGCTGTGCTTTAAAAATAAGAATCCACCGTAATAAATTCGGCTTTGGTATGACATAAGTGTGACAATGAAGCCATCTGGCAAGGTGTTAACATGATTTAATTAACTATCCTTTGTCCTTTCACTACAGTAGCACTCTAGGGTGTCTTCTTTCTAATAAGTACTCTTTGGTAAAATGCAGTGTAACTGTCTGAATGGCATATCCATTAAGGCAACCTGAAAACTTTCCCACCTAGGAATTCAGTTGTGCCCAAAGTTACCCAATAAAGCAAAGTTCAGAAGAGGTAATATGACTCTTCGTGACAGGATCTTGAGAGCATATAACCTTCTTCCACAAACTAACTAAAGGGCAGTTGAAGAATTTGTCTTTTCTTTGGAGTCCTTGTATATGGACAAAGATGGGAAGTATTCTGGATTCCAATGGGCTTTGTTGTCTGAGTAAGGGAGAGAGGAATCTATATGGAGTCCAGATGGTACTGATGATTTTCCCCCCCAATCATTATAAGTGATCTATTCAATATGCATGCCAATCTTAAGGAAACAAACCCCATCGAGGATATTAATTTCATTATTCTCAGACTGGGGAATAAGTGCAGTGGAACAGGGCAATCCTGTTTTCATTTCTGCATAATATCTTCAGCTACTTACCAAGCAGAATGCCAAGATTTTTGGCAGAGTAGATTGGAATAGATGTTTCTTCACTTTCTCCAATGCATTGGCAGCTTCACTTTCTGTCTTGCACAAAGACACATCCCCAATTATGGTTTTGCTAATCCACCTTCTGTTCTGTGGTTGAAGCACAAGCAGAGACAATTCATCCTAAAGCATCAGAGACATTCACATGTTCAATCCTGGATGAGCATTTATATAGTTACTAGGAATAAGCCCTGTTGTGGAAATAAATACAACAAGCTCTAGTAAGAGGCTCTGGGCAGGTGCCCAGCCTTGGGCACTCAGTGTCAATTTGCAGTGGTGACCTCAGCAAACACAGCGTCCACCATTTTCTCCCAGGGAACTGATCTCTGCCATCTAAAGAGCACTTGTAATTTTGAGTGATCTCCAGCCCTCACCTAGAGATTGGCAACAATGGTTCCCCAGGAGAGAAAGTACAGTCTTCCTCCACAGTGGGGACTAAAGCAGATTACATCATTCTCCTCTCCCCCTTTCAATCTGCACAACAACCCTGTAAGGTAGGTTAGGTTGAAAGTCTGTGACTGGTTCAAAATCACCCATTCAGCTTCCACAGCAAAAACCTAGGTCTCCCTGGGGAGAAAATAACAGCTTTGGAGGGTGGACTTTATGACATTCTATTCAGCTGAGGCCTCTCCCCTCCTCAAACTCTAGCTTCCATAGACTCCACCACAAAATCTCCAGGAATTTCCCAACTTGGAGCAGGCAACCCTAGTCAGGACTGGCCCCAATGAGTTCCCCACAAAGGCCAAAGTAGGCCTGGAAAAGGCCTCCTGCCTTTGCCTTTTTACTGACAGAACCAATCTTGGTTGCCTAGCAACAGCCACTGAGGGGAAAGTGAGCCACACAGCAGCTTTGGCAGTTTAATCAAACAGGGAATGGCCAAGCTGGCAGTGGGTGGGGGAAAGGTGTGGACCCAGCACCCAGCCAATGGCACGAGTACTCTTGAGTGGTGGTTGATGGGCCAATGGCTGATGGAGCGCACAGCACAGCCAATGGGAGAGCTGGAAAGTGCCAATATGCTGGGCTTTTATATACATAGGATACTAGCCTGATACCCGTGCTTCACTATGGTATTTAAGTTCCATAAATCCAGTTATAATACCGATGATGTGAAGTTTGAAATGTGATATCTGTTGTAGGAATTCTAGTGGAGAAGATTGTAGTGTAAAAAATCAAGTGAGACATACGTACTTCCCCCCCCCCCTCTACTGAAGGACCTCTCTGTAGACCACATTGGTGGTTCTGTCCTCAGGTGCTAGGATCACCAGGCTGCTTGATGAGCTCACTCTGGAGCGGGCCACATAGAACTGTCCATTTAAGAAGCAGTTGTCTGTTAAGTCAGTTCCTGCCACCTTCCACAAAAGTGATGGCTTCTCTACTTGTGTTCCTAGATTGTTTTGCTCATATGGAGACTGTGATATTCTGAGCACATCAGGGTGATCTTGCTGGTACTTGGCCTGTGCAGCTCAGTGCTCCACAGGAGTACTATGTGCAAATCTCTTTGCCGCATTCCTAAATTGCCTCCTCCTGGCAGCTGCCTGTCCAGTGTAGGTGGGGGAGGGAGGAGTATTAGAAGCCACTGTGGAGGCGGGGCTGGCAGGATCACTAAGGTGTTACTGTTGAGGAAGGCTCCCTCATGGCTTTAGACACCCTGCAACTGCTGCTGCACCTGACAGACAACCACCTGTTAGGTGTAGGAGGTGGGGTGTGTGTGTTGGAAGCCATCAGAGAGGCTGGGCCAAGCAGCGACTGCTACTGCACCTGACAGACAACCACCTGTTAGGTGTAGGAGGTGGGGGAGTGTGTTGGAAGCCATCAGAGAGACTGGGCCAGCAGCATCGCTAAGGTGATCCTCCTGGGGCAGTGTCCCTGATGGATTAAAGTACCCTGGCCCTGCTCCTACACCTGACAGACACCCACCTGTCTGGTGTTGGGGGCGATTGTATTTAAAGGCATCGGAGAGGCTGGGCCAGCAGCAAGGCTAAGGCAATCCTGCATCCCACCTTCTCTCCAACTCCTGACAGGCAGCTGCCTGTCCAATGTAGGAGGGGAAGGGGGGGAGGAGTATTAGAAGCCACTGTGGAGACTGGGCCATTAGGATCACTAAGGCATTACTGCTGGGGCGGGCTTCCTCATGGGTTTAAGCACCCTGCAACCACTGCTGCACCTGACAGACAACTGTTTGTTAGGTGCAGAAGGTGGGGGGAGTGTGTTGGAAGCCATCAGAGAGGCTGGGCCAGCAGCATTACTGCACCTCACAGGTGGTTGTTGGCCATTTCTGATTTCCTCAGCTGTCATTAGCTGTCTGCAGTCTCCTTTAACTGTTGGCTTTTTTTAACCTCAGAACACTGAGCTCTGCTGCTGACCAATCAGAGAGTGGGGGGTGCAAGGAGGCAACAGCCTGGCAGCCGCATAGGAATAATTGGGGGAGCACATTTTACTCCTTTTGACCCCCTTAGGGGTCGATTTTCTTAAAATCCCTTCTTAGTGAGCACCTGCATCACGGTAGGAGTGCTCTCCCCGAATTTGGTGACTCTAGGTCCAGTGGTTTAGCCTGGGTGTTGATTTTACGGTGAGGGGACTTTCTTTTATATATATAGATGTGATCCAACCGCCTGAAAAATGTGTCTAATTTTACTTCATTTTATTCCTTTCCCTGAGAATCCCAACAGATTTGCATAGTGAGCAGGGCCCTCCTATGTGATATGCCTGCTGCCAAAGCAAACTTTGTCACGTATGGCTCTCCATACCTCTATGTGTTCCATTCTGCGCCACCATGTGTTAACAGCTTATCCATGTTCCAAATCCTAGGGAAGTATTTCTACCTAATGATGTTTGATACAGAATTGCTTGGGGAACAGTAAACTTGCACCCTTTTTCTTAGCTTACCATTTGGTCCAGTAAAATATTCTAATTTTGGCCTGTATCTTTTGTGTGGTGATGCCCTTTGTGCCAAAAGTGAGAAATCAGTGTTCTTTTCTGGTGATGCATACTTCGAATTGTAATGCCCTCTGACCACAATCCATAATTTCAGTGGGGTGATCAGTGCTAGTCTACAGTCCCTAACAGGTTGATCAAGCTGGGTGGTATAATGTTGCACCTGCTCAGCTTTTCAGCAAGGTAAGTGTTGAGCATCCTCTTTGTACATAAAGCTCACCAGAACAACAAAGCAGGCTGTCTTCAGTGTTGGCAATTAAAAAACAACAACTTTCAGAGAGTAGCACAGCTATTTCTCTGACTGTACATATACCCACACAAGGATCTTTCCTGTTTTCAAGGGGTAGCAAACCTTCTTGTGCATTCAAGGACCTGCTGCCTCCATGACAAGGCAGTCATTGTGGTAGAGAGTCCTTTGGGTGCACTTCAATATATACAGGAATATGAGTCTTGGTGTTTTCATGTAAGTTTCTCTTATGACAGGGTGGGGCCATGGCTCAGTGGTAAAGCAACTGCTTTGCATGCAGGTTCAGCTCCTGGCATTTCCAGTCAGAAGGATCAGTAGTAGATGATGTGAAATACTTCTCTGCTCAAGAATCCAGAGATCCACTACCAGTCAAAGTAGACAATATTGACCTTGATAGACCAATGATATGACTTTGTATAAGGCAACTTCATGAAGTAGGTAGATTGGCTATGTGGAAGCACTTCACTTGAAAATATTTTATGACATTATTGCAGAATCAGACCTTGGTCTTGAAATTTAATCGGGAGTTGGGACTTCTGGAGACTTTTTTGACACCAGGCAGACTATGGCTCAGTGTAAGAGTCTCTGCTTTGCATCCATCTGCACTTAAAAGGACCAGGCAGTAGGTGACTTGAAAGACTTCTACCTGAGACCCTGGATAGCTGCTGCTGGGCTGCATGGGCAATCAGACCTTGATGGAGTGATGGTCTAATTCAGTATAAGGCAGTTTCATGTGTGGAAGTGATTCTCACTATCCAACTGGAACATCTCAGAGGGACAGTCATGGACAATTGCCTGCAGTGCCATTGTTATGCTTAGATTGTCCCTTAGTAACAATAACCATAATAGCATTATGTGATCTTTCACCCAGTGAGAGTATTTTCTCTAGCAGATTAATTATTTCCAGTGGTGGAAAGCCCATTGTATTTGGCCTTTAAGATGAGATGCTGATTAGGTCTGGGAAAAGACGTTACGTTTCATTGATTTTTTTCAAAGAGGTTGATCAGCTTCAAGTTTCTCGCAGCACACAAAGGCTGCTTCTGGGGGGGGGGGTACATAGCAATAGCAGCCCAATAAAGCAAAGACAGTACAGCTAATTGAATCTAACACCATTGCCCTTGTCTGGGTGATGGAACTGCTGTTGCCTTCCAGTTATTACATCATTGTCTGATCACCATGTCCTTGTTTGGAGCTCTTGATATGGGCACATGGTAAGCAAAAATGTCCAGGGGAAAAAATGTATGGTGTATCCTTATGTGCCAGTTGTTATGCCAACTTCTCCAGGAAATTCCTGGAGACCCAATCCAAGTTATCTACCAAGGAAGTTGGGTGGTTGTGGCTGTGCGTAAGTTCTATACCAGTCTATACAGAGGTCAGATGGCCAATGAGACGCTCGCTATATCCCAGGGAGTGAGACAACACGCTAGGATTAAGAATAAATGTTGTCTTTACTAAAGGTTTCTGCAGTCATACAAAATCAGAATCACACACACAGTTATACAAGCTCCTTAGTTACAATAGTACATTAGAACAATTACAGCATAGAAAATAACAAAGGCATCAAAATGGGGATGACACAATGGGGCACGGCTATACTCATCTGAGGTCCAGCTGAGGAAGAACTCTCCTCCTTGGAACGCTGGGCAGCCGAAATGCAGCAGCTTGTGAACTCCAAGGCACACAGGTAGGACCAGCCAAACCACGTGTGAGCTCTCTGGGTCGCGACTCCCGGAGAACTTAAGTAGTAGAGTCACTTGTAGCACCTTAGTGCACTGCTATGGGGAAGGTGGGTTAACCAGAGAGACAAAGGAGAGTTTCTCCTTAAATAAACTCTTTTTGGGGCATGTGCTATCCAGCCATAAACTATCAAACCCGTCCTCTAAACTATCACTACTGGATGAAGAGGGGGTGACGAGGGGATGACGAAGGGGATGACGCTCTCCTAAGGGGTGGTGGCAATATGCAGATCCTACTCCTACATCAAAGGTGCCTTTTGGCAAGGTGTGAATCTTCCGTTCCCATGGACACCTCTTGATTTGCAGATCTGGTTCCTGCTCCAAAGCCATAAACGCTATTGTCTTTAGATCTCCAAACCAGATTAAGGGAGTAGGGTCACTTGCTCTTTCCATTCCAAGAATGCCGGGGTTCGCTGGGGATTTTCCACAGCTCTCCAAGTGGGTGCAATGGCGCGGTGTCTTCTCCATCCCAAAGAGTCATGGGATACATTCCAGGGACGCACATGGTCCGTATGTGCAACGGCAGGCCCAGGCCAGCCTATTTCTAGGCAAGCATGAGATGCAGAACAAAGCAACACACAACATACAGCAATCCCTGAATACATATTGCATAGGTATTCATGCTAGAGACACACATAAGCAGCATCACCACTATACAGAAATACAAACATAAGCTCATATCGTTACAGTCCCCCCTTTCGTGGCGGCAGAACTAAAAGTTCGGTCTGCCACGACAACAAAACATTGAGTCCACGTGGCGGGTGCCACTCCAAGGCGCTGGCATGGAAGTGAAACGTCATCATGCCAGGCAGGTGCAAAAGAATGTCCAAGTCCATGCGTTGGTGACCCCTATGTGATCTGGTTTGGTGTGGTCATGAACAGAGTCCGGGTCCATGACAGGCAACGTCAGCAGAAAGAGCAGGCAGGCAGGCAGACACGTCTTCGGTGTCGGGGTGTCGCCATCCAGACAGAGGCATCCGTGCTTCCTGTCTAAATCTAGCTAACGTTGGAGGACGGGTTTCTTTCCTTTGAAAAAGGGAAAAATACCAAGACCTGTCCTATACTTACCAAAAATGCCAAATCAAAATAGGGGGGGGGCAGCAATGACGTCAGACAAGTAAGAGCCGTGGGTGTTCACTTCAGATGTGCATGTGATGCCCTAGTGACAGCTCAATGCATGTCAAACCTGCTTGCATGGAAACAAAACAACAAAACAGTTAATTCACAGCTAAACCACAAGGCATGGTGTGCAAACAGTCCCAGTTTCCCAGGAATAAAGCAGCCTTCACCGATCCCTGAGTAAAACAACCCCATCGTCTCCCTAAGCGGAGGCGGTCCGTGGGATTCATTGAGGCAAGCAGCAATAAACAGTAGCAGCATTCACGCAGCCGCGTGTAGTGTCGGTGTTTGGGCGAAAGAGGGCTTCCAGTACCGTGCCAGTCCTGGCAGGGGAGGGGGTCCTCTCACTGGGGTCGCGTGTTCTTGCTGGTGCACCATGATCGCAAACACAGTCTGGCTACAACACCTCCTAGGCTCGGTCTCCCTCGGCCATTCCTACTGAATGGGCTAAACCATTGCACAAGGAACCTGAACTCGTGCGCTGTGTGGTGCAGAGCCATGGGTTCCCTGGTTGGCCTATAGGTTTGGCGAACTCCGCCTCGAGGTCTAGACCTCTTTTAGCCAGAGGACGAGTGACGCCTCTGCTGTGATCCGAGTTCAATGGATTACCAGTTTTAAACGCTCGAGGGTCCCCTCCGGGGGACTCTCTCCCACTCCCAGTCAAAAATAGAAAGTCACAAACAAAAGGATTCCCCCCCCTGTGGGCCGGTGCCAGTGGCACAAGCCAAGGCTCCATTCGGTTGTATGGGGATCTCCTTATAAGGAAGGATCGGCCGCCGGCCGTGCCCGAGGCCGTTCGTGCGCTCGGACAGCGTAGCGTATGCAGATTAGCAACACGCTATGCCTCCTGGGTCCAGTTTGAATCATTGAGTAAACAATTCTAAACAAGCAAAGCAATTGCAATACATTTGGAAAAACATAGCAAGAAACAACACAGAATCGGGCTGTCGGCTGACAGGCAGACCGACAAACGAACTCTCCGTCGCCATGATTTGCATAGCAGGCGGTGCGATTAAGTACAGTGGATGAGGCCAGCACCGATCAAGCTCGGGCTTAGGTTCGGCTTGAAGTCAGGCCACGCCAAGGCTCCTCCCTCACCAAAGGGAAGGAGGCTGCACACCTCGGCGCAGGCTGGATTCGCCAAACCTATAACGCAGCCAAACCTATAACGCAGCCATTCAAGTAAAGGAACTCCATAGTGGATAGGAAAGACAGAGAAAAAAAGTTCTAGCTAACTATCTAAGCTAGGACGGAGAGAGATTGTAGAAAGTACAGCTTGCCCTCATGGCTGTCAGTGAGAAAGAAAGAAAAAACAGTTAGCCTTGGGTTGCCAACCTGTAGACAGTGCCTGGAGTTCTCTTGGAATTACAACTAATCTCCAGATAGAGAGATCAGTTTCCAAGGGGAAAATGGCAGCGTTGGCAGGTGAAGACTATGGAATCAAATCCCTCCCCAAACTCAGCCTTCTGCAAAATCTACCCTCAGATCTCTAGGAATTGTCGAAGCAGGAGTTGGCAGTAGCATTCTGGGTAAAAAAGTGACAGCAGACTGAGGGATGAATGAAGGAACTGTCCTATCTAGCCTTGCCAGTTTGGTGTAGTGATTAAGAGCAAGGACTCTAATCTGGAAGAACCGGGTTTGATTCCCCACTCCTCCACATGCAGCTGCTTGTGTGACCTTGGGTCAGTCATAAAGTTCTTTCAGAGCTGTTCTCTCAAGGGCAGTTCTTGAGAGAGCTCTCTTAGCCCCACCTACCTCACAGGGTGTCTGTTGTGCAGAAGAGAAGAGAAAGGGATCGTAAACCGCTCTGAGACTCCTTTGGGTAGTGAAGGGCGGGGTATAAATCCAATCTCCTTCTCCTCCTCCTCCTAGCTCCATGGCCCCTACAATGCACCAGTGCTCTCTGTAGAAGGAAGTGTGGCTCAGTCCTCCATTTCCAAAAGTTCTGTGTGATAGTCCCTTTCCGATTGGGTAATTGAAACCATGGATGGGCAATTCCTGCATTCTTGTGAGCCACCATCTTTTTCTGGCATGTAAATGGGGTAGATCCTGTAGGCAGAGTAATTAACACAGCAATGGTGCACAACCTGATTAAAGAGTAGATAAGGATTTATTTACAAATTAATATACTTGATAGGAAAGAGGAGACGGAGGTAGGTTCCTAACTACATCTCTAACTGAGAGAGAGGGTAAGACTGAGTGTGGCACTTCCGAGAAGAAGGGTAGCAATCTGGAGACAGAGGGGAAATGACACTTAAGAGGAGAGAGCTGACCTCACTATCCTATTTAATTGTCTTCTTGCTGCCCCCCTGCAGGGTCTTCTTCTCTTCTTCTTTGTACACCAGACATTGCCTTTTCCATCAGGTCCAACCATCTTCCAGAGAGGCTTCTTCTAGCCTAAAGAGCCTTCCTCCAGTTAAAATTGTTCTTCCTCCAATGGAAGAGCTGCTTAAGTTGGAGGAAGGCTCCTTTAGGCCAGAGGAAGCTTCAGTCTTTGCTCAGTAGAGTGGGAATGAGAGGATCCACTCCACTATCTTTTTGTGGCTTGAGAATAGTCAGCTTTGCCTAGCAACGAGAGCTTCACGGTGTTGGGGTTTACTCATTTTATTTTATTTAAAACATGAGAATAAATGGTGGGGAAGAGCATTTTCTGCCAGCACATTTCTTCCTGAAATTTACTTTGGCCCCGGGCACACAGGCCGGATATCGTGGGGGGGAGGCGTGGCTAATTGCCGCGACACAGTTTGATCCGCGATTATGCGATCAGATGCGCCGGCATCACAGCACGGGTCCTTCCCTTGGTGCCAGTGGGTAAACGAGGGACTGGAGGGGAATGCCACCCGCCGGCGCGATCACACCATGGGTGTCTGGAGGCAGCCCGTGGCAAACGTTTAATAGTACCTTGGAGGTACTAGTTTTTAAATGCGCATTGTCAGCGGTAAGCCACGGGTGCGCTCCACTTCCCAGATGTTGGAGTGTGATCGCGGCCGGATAATCTGCCCACCTTCCGTGCCTCTCCCGCGGCAACTTTGCCGTGTGACCGGGGCCTTTAACTGCTTTTACCCCACTAGTGTTCCACATTTACTTTGCAAACATGTATTTGCAAACTCACAGGGATTTTTAAAAAGTGGAAGGAAAACTTTTGGAAAGGGGAATGAAGTGGCAAAGAACAGGGTTAAGATCTCCCTTCCCTCCTTGTGCAAACTGCCCTTTCCTGAGTGTGCTTTGGAAGAGGGAAGAAGGAAGGGGCTTGTTGTTTTATTTCCAATAATCCAGTGATTTCAATAGCAAAGGTTTGCAGTGTTGTCCTAAAGTGCAATTACTTATATCCTTCTAAGTGCCAAACTAGGTTCTGACCTGCAGCCACCACTACCACTTTACAGTAGTTGATCCGAAAACTCCAGCTAGTGCAAAATGCTATGGTGCATCTGCTGTCTGCGTGGCCTGTGCGGGCACACATTCAGCCGGCACTCCTCCAGTTGCACTAGCTACTGATTGAGTACTGGATCCACTTCAAGGTATTGGTATTAACCTTTAAAGCCCTGCGCAGCCTGGGGCCCACATACCTAAGGGACTGCCTCTCCCCATGTGTGCCCTGGAGAGCCTTGTGCTCTACTGATCAAGACCTGCTGGTTGTCCCCAGCCCGAGGGACATCCATTTAGCATCAACCAGGACCAGGGCCTTTTCTGCCCTGGCCCCGGCCTCATGGAACATGGTCCCGCATGAGATCAGGGCCCTGTGGGATCTATTACCATTCCGCAGTGCCTGCAAAACTGTTATGTATTGAGCCTAAGCCATTCCTCAAGCTGTACCTAGAATGGGCTGAGCTTGCTTCTCTAGAACAATAGCTTGCCTGGGAGTGGGTGCGTGTTGGGTGTGGTGTTTGCATGCTTTATAAGCAGGGCTCCAGCCCTGCTAGCTTGTCTTGTAGTTTGCTGAAATCACTTAATAAACCAGCTGAACACTGCAATGCATCTAGAACCCAGTATTTAACAAAAATGGAGCTCTTCTGCCATGCCTTTGGGTGAGTTGGCATCCAGGAAAAAGATAGCATCCTACGCAGCTCGGACTATACAGCCGCGGATTTCAACGATGCCAATATTGGGGATTATACAAAAGTGATGTATATTGTTTTAAAGGTTGTTTTAATGGTTTCAATTAATTATCACTATTACTATTTTGTTGTAATGCTGTAAGTCCTAAGTGCAAATTGTGATCTTCCCTGTCCCCATTCATGGGGAGGGTGGAATACAAATGTGAATAAATAAATAAAATAAATAAAGATTTTGGCCATTTGAAAATGCTGCAAGCAGTGGGACCAGGTGACCTTGTTTCTACCTACCCATAGTATTTTGGATGCCAAAGAAGCTATTTTAGCACTTGAAAAGACACAGGAGGAGACAAGATTGCTTGGTTCTGCTAAGCCATGTGCCTGAACCAGACTGGGCCATTGTGGCATTTTTAAATGGCCAAATTATCCACTCTTGGATTTAAAGAGTGCTCAAGTGGTTAAGACGCTGAACTGCAGGCTGTGGAAGGTCGGTAGTTCAGCGGTTCAAGACCCGAGTGTGCTGCACGACGGAGTAAGCTCCCGTCTCTGGTTCCAGCTCCTGCCATCCTAGCAGTTCGAAAGCAAGAAATTGCAAGTAGATAAATAGGTACCACTTCAGTGGGAAGGTAACAGCATTCCGTGCTCCTTGGTGTTTAGTCATGCCGGCCACATGACCACGGAATTGTCTTCGGACAGCGCTGGCTCTTTGGCTTTGAAACTGAGATGAGCACCGCAACCCTAGAGTCGGATTCGACTGGCTTTCGAGCAAGGGAACCTTTACCTTTTTAAAGAGTGCCTAGCTATATCATATACTATATTTTCAGATCATTCTTGAATAAACTGGAAGGAACAACATGTCTAATTCTTCTGGTATCTTTAGCATTTCCAAAGTTTCTTTGGAATCTTTGCTTTCACGTTTACTCTTCATAACATATGTACAGAAAGAAACCAATGAATGTCTGCCAAGGGAAAGCTTATACTCAGCCAATTCATATGCTGTGCGACAGACGATGAATTGAAAACTATAATGTGCGAAGGAGCAGCACGTGTCTGTAGACAGATACAGAGTGGCATGTGATAGCCTCATACCATGGTGTTAAGCTTGGCCACAGCCCTCTGGCATACAGCCACCACATAATTACAGAGATGTGAGCCCATGTAATTCTCTTCAGCTCTAAATAAGAATTCACACCTGGAAGTTTGTCATTTTAGGGATGGATCCAGACTAGCGTTTCCACAAGTGCCAGGATTTCTGCCCACATGAGACTTTCTCACCTCACCTCTCAGCCCCAAATGCCCCCTGAAGTCCTGTTCCTGCTCCCGAGGGGAGGGCCTTTGTGGTTGCTGTGGGAGGGAAGAAATTGTGCTCCTTGGGGCACAGTCCTTCCACCTGCGGAAACACTAGTCGGGATCCAAGCCAGGGACTGCCACCATAAGTGGCAAGTCTGCACATGTAAAACCATCATCAATGATCTGCCTATAGGCTAAATGAGAAGGTTAGGGAGTGGAAAGGTATTGCAGGACACCCAGTTCTGTCTTCCGTACATACCGACATTATCTGTTTTCTCCGACAGAAGACTTTGAAAAAGAGCTTGCTTTGAAAAGAGCTAGCCACTGAAAACATCTAGGATAGATTTTCTCCCTGGGGACTTCACATCTCTAAGTGTGACACTATAGCCAGTATACCATGCTGACTGTCAAGATCTCACTGTATCTCATCTAAGGCCACTCTGTGACTATCCTTAGGTCTTACCTTTTTTAAAACCTTGCCTTCTGTGCAGGACCACCAATGGGCACTGCTAGCTCTAGAGCTGGACCAATCACGTGGACAGAGCTAGTACTTCTGTTTTCTAGATTCCAAATGTGGTACACAAAGAATGTTATCAATCCCAGATCCTGAAAACTCTTAGTAACACCCATTCAAATTATCTGGGTTCAATAAACAAATGTTTTCAGGAACACACATACACTGAAGCAACTCTTTCTGTTGCTGTATTTGTGTTGTTGCCAAGGCTCGGATTCTTGCTCACATGTGTTTTGAGTGTTCAAGGGCCCAGGGCATGACTGCATTCCAAACAACTTGTGGAACACATTGCGCTAGTATCACAGCATCTGGCGCCACTGCATTCTTTATAGGACACGGACCTCTGAGCATTCAAACTGCCTTAGGGGCAGCATGTGAAAACATTTGCTGGTGGTGGTGGAGAGATTTTGCCATTACTGCTAGTCAGATTCTAAACTTTTTCTTTCTATGCAAACTTCAGTGTAAGTTATTCTAAGGCATTGATAAAATTGTCAGTCTCCAGCACAAACACCAGCAACTGTCCACAAGGACAGGCGTAGGCGAAATGTACAGAAGTCATTGGAGCAAAGCTTTTGAAATGGAACACTAATTATTAATTTGCAGAAGATACAAAATTATTCAGGATGGTGAAAACCAAGGCTGATTATGAAGAGCTCACTCCACAAACTGGATGAGTGGGCAACAATGTGGCAAATGTAGTTCAGTGTTGGTAAGTGTGAGGTGATCCATGTTAAGTCGCTCGCTTAACAGAGTAGTCGGAGAGTGATTCAGCAAGAACACAACTTTATTCTTCAACTCGAACATAACTCCAACACGGATCAACATCTGATAGCCAGAACAGCCTTTACATTGCAGCTGTCCTGCTTTTAAACATTCCCGGCTAATGTAGCCACACCCACTGTACAAATATCAACCTATGAGGTTGCAGAGATAAGGTCCAATCACATTCGTTTCCGCTCAGGGAGCTTGCTTGAAGGGATTGGCTTGTTACTTCCTGGGATAGCAATACTATTGGATGGCTTTGGATCCTAGCCCAGGACGAAGCTTAACATTACAGTTCAGTTAGATGTTTCACAACATGTCATGCATTCAAGGCAGCTTTGAATACACTACAATCCACATTGGGACAAAACATCCTAGCTTCAAGTATAGGCTAAACAGGTTCTGAACATGCTGAGACTGAGAAGGGAAAAGATCTTGGGGTCGTAGTTGACAGCTCAATGAAAGTGTCAACCCAAAAAGTAAACCCTATGCTAGGGATTATTAGAAAAGCGATTGAGAATAAAACAACCCAATATTGTAATGCCCCTGTATAGATCTATGGTGCACCCTCATTTGGAAAGCTACCGTTCTGGTCACTGTATCTCAAAAAGGACATTACAGAGCTGGAAATATCATAGAGGAGGGCAACCAAGATGATGAGGGGGTTAGAGCATCTTTCCTATGAGGAAATGCTGAGGACTCTGGGACTTTTCAGGTGAGAAAAGAGATGACTTGGGGAAGGGGACATGATAGAGGTTTATAAAATTATGCATGAGGTAGAGAGAGTGGACAGAGAGGAATTTTTCTCCCTCTCCCAAAATATTAGAACGAGGGCATCCAATGAAGTTGATGGGCAGTAGATTCAGGACAGACAAAGGGAAATGCTACTTTACACAGAAAGTTATTAAAATATGGAATTTGCTGCCAGAGGATGTAGTGATGGCCACAGGAATAAACAGTTTTTAAAAGGGGATTAGATAGATTCATAGAGGGTAGGTCTATCAGTGGCTACTAGCCGGGGTGACTGAGGAGAATCTTTACATTCAGAGGCACTAAACTTCTGAATCCCAGAGCCAGGAGGCAACAACAGGGGAAGGCCTTGGCCTCTATGCCCTGCTTTGAGAGGTGGACTCTGTGGCATTCTACTCTGCCGAGGTCCCCCCCTCTCCAAACACTGCCTTCCCCAGGGTCTGCCTTCAAAATCTCCAGGAATTTCACAACCCAGAGTTGGCAACTATATTGTAATGTTTAATATAAATGTTTATATTAACGATATTATAATGTTTAATATAAATGTTTAATAAATGTAAACACGTACAGTACATTTTGACAATTTAATTTTTAATGTAGCCTTTGAATTTTGTGATAAAATCTGTCCCCCTTAGGTTAAATCTCTCCCCTCCCCACCCCAGCCTCAGGTCTCTGGTTTCAATCTGAAGCAGGCTTACCCAGTTTCCTGCTATGGCAGATAACCTCCCACTCCTGCTGCTCTAATCCTCCCACACTGGCTTGTTGTCACAGCGGGAGAAAAACCATAGAGTTTCCCCTTGGATGGTTGTGGCCCCGCCCCCAGCGTGCCCTGCGTCATAACGTCACTTCCTGTTGACGCACATGCCGGGGTGGGGTTCCCCCCGGGGCCCGATTCCGCAGCGGCAGAAATCGGGCCTCCAAAGAGGGGGTTTACCCGCCCCCACTTGGCAGCCCTACTTGTCAGGCTTACTCTCTCTCTCTCGTCTTACTGTCCATTCCATACCACTTGCTATGCCCCACCAATGAAAGTATAAATCTGGATCAAGAAAATAAAATGAAAGAAGAGTGCAACCATAGGTGTAGTGTCACCACAAACTGCCAGATCTGACCTAGCAAGTTTGTATCTGGAAGATGGGATGTATTTATTGGGTGTTGTAAATAAGAAGTGGGAGACTGACCAGTTATGAAGGTGCACAGAAAGTTTATATAGTTATAAAGGTGAATATATACAGAGATATTTACAGGCTAATGAACAGCACGTCGTGCCTTAGTCTATGAGAACTGAGTCCCCACCAGCTTACTAAACTGATAGCTATTATGCTAAACCCCAGCCAATCTCTAACAAGGTGATGCAATCACTAACTCTAACAAGACCTGAAAGAGCAACACCTGCTAGAAAACACCTGGCTGTAATTACATGATTACTAGCATGACAGCTAGGTCTGACAAACAGATCAAACTGATCTATAGTAACTGCTTGCTACCTCTATCACTCTGACATATATCTCAATAGTATTTAGGTCAATTATCCTTCTAAGGTGAAAAACTAGAAAGTGGTCACATTTTAATTGTTAGCTTTCTCAGGGTGATTCCGCACTAGACTTTAAATCCTGGTTCAGTCCTGTCCCCAAACTTACATTCTACACCACACACGAGTTCACCCCGTAATTACCTCTGGGTGTTTTTTTGTTTCCACATTACATTGAGGTCACCCTGGTTTCGCCCCACACTTGTCCCGGGATAAACGGATGCTGTTATAACCCTGGATAAATGCAAGGTATTGTGTCGCAGGTTGAACTCTGATAAAACCAGGGATGAGATCAAAGTGCAGAAAGGACCTATATCTCTGTTTGCATCCTTAGATCCTGGGTGAATCCACAACTTCCTGACTTCCATTGCATCCTTTTCTCCATGCATTCCTTCCTGTTCCTAAGCAGTATAAGAACTTTTCCCCCATCCAAAAGATATTTTACTAAGGAACACAATTTATGAATGTCCTATTGAATGTTCTATTGTTAACAATTCCTCCCTGAGCAGGCTCATTAATATTCAGTGACATCACACAACCTCCGCCAATGGCCAGTTGTTCAAAGCCAGCAGCATAGGAAAGATTAGCACCATTTATTTGGATGATATTTAACATTAGCATTATCCTGTAATATTTACTTAGAGGAAAATAATGGTCCTTGTCCTAATGTCTGTCCAGGGCCGTTAAAGAGCACTAGGCACAACTATGCAGGGATTCATTTGAAAGTGAGGGAAAGTGTTTGCCGGCTTCTTCACTTTTCCATATCCACACAGGGGCCATTCACAATCTGGCTTTAGTGTGGCAGCTCTTTCTTTTGAGAGATCTTCACTCTTTTCCCATCACTGGTTTCAAATTTGCATCACTGGCTTTTGGAACAACAGAATGTTCAGTTTGGGGGTTGGCTGTTCTTTTTTGCAGTAATGAGCACC
Source organism: Gekko japonicus (assembly GCF_001447785.1). Taxonomy (NCBI): domain Eukaryota; kingdom Metazoa; phylum Chordata; class Lepidosauria; order Squamata; family Gekkonidae; genus Gekko; species Gekko japonicus. Next base: position 314,346 of record NW_015159732.1, on the reverse strand, counting down.
TATTGGGCATTTATCAGTACTCTTGTCAAGGCAGAGCACTCCACATCTGTAGTTTGCTTACTGTTCTGCCCGGCTCATAGATAATAAGCTACATTTACATTTTTATGGAATTTAGGGGAAAGGTATTAAAGATTTCACACTACTAAAAGGGGGGAAGGCTGGAGTGCTGTTGCACATGGCTGTATGTGTATACCCTTTTAAAACACCAGTTAGAGAAACCTTTTACTATAACTTAATGAATGCAAAGGGCCTTCTGGGTTCTGCTTCCCTATATACATACATACATTTTTGATTTCTATACCGCCCATGACCCCCAATGGGTCTCAGAGCGGTTTACACTGAACTACTTCTGTAGTTTGTTACCTGACTAGGGCCACAATTTTTCCAGGGAGGGGGTTACCTAACAGCACCCATGCGGTGTATTTCCTCCTCATCCGGCGGCTTCAGATGTAGTTCCTGGCGTCCCGGGCGACTGGCGACCATCACAGGCAGGCTCTGATGCTTCCTCCTCTGGCGCGCACTGCTTTCGGACTGCGGCTTCCGGTTATGCATCCCGTCGGGCTCCTGCTGTGCTGCGTCGTCTCGCAGTTGCGTCGCCCCGACTCCGCCTCCATCCGATCTGGTCGTCGCCTCCTCGGAACGCCGGATGCCGCCATTGTTCTTTCGCCACCGCTTTTCTCGCCGCCGCCGTCAACACTCCTGGCACGGAACCAGGAGGAGGGTGCCCCCTGCCACCTAGGGCAGGTACCCATTTCTCTACTTGTATTTACTTTCGAGCCGCTGGGTATATAGCAGGAACAATTAAAAACAAAGTGCTTAGCCTCGCACCAACTTGTCTATCCTCTTTTCAATCAATCCAAGCCCTTGTTTGGTGCAAAAAATCAATTCAGAAGTTCCAGTTGGTGCAAAATGCCATGGCCTGGCTATTATTGGGAACTAGATGGAGCATGGCTATTACCCCATTCTGCAGTCACTCCACTGGTTGCATGTCAGTTACCAGGCTCAATTTCAGGTATTGGTTGTCACATACAAAGCCCTTCATGGCCTTGGACCCTCATATCTCTAAGACTGACTCTGCCCCTGTGCTCTGCCACAACAAAGCAGGGCCTTCTGCATTTGAGCAGGGCCTTCTACAGGTGCCAGGCTGAAAATGGACAAAATCACCAGCTGCCTATACATTCGCATTCTCTTTTGGGGTTCCCACCTTCTGGAATGGACCAGCTGAGGAGGTCAGGAAGGCTCCCGCTCTCCTGGCTTTCCACAAACTGTGCAAACCGAGGGCTTTTCTACACAGGCCATAGGGTTGCACTGCACAAACTGATTCTTGGATAAATGATTCGGGACTGTGATCTGTGATCTGTGTATAGCTGACTGTAAGTAGAACCCTGCTAGTGGCAAATCTAGACCCTGCTCATGGAATTCTACATCATTTAACGTGTCACGTTAAGACTCATGCTTAGCTTCCATTATGTTTCTAAATTTCTAGCTGGTTCTATAACCCTACTGCAGTTGATTGAACGTTCTATCTTGTTGTTTGTATTGACTCACTCTGTGCAAACCACCTGGAGTCTCAGAGAGAAAGGTGAAGGATATATAATGTAAATAAATAGTTTAGATGTGAGCTTCTAATGGCAGGTTTTAGTGTAGTGCTGCTGCCACCACTGTTTTAACACTCCCTCAATATGAACTTAATGGTGCTTCTGAAATTCTCTTCATTTTAATTTCTCTTCATTTTAATTTCTCCCTGGCTTGTGAAATTTCAAATTACCCAGTCTTGTTTCCCGAGAGAAACTATTTTTATTTATTTACTTAATTAATACACTGCCTTTCTTCCTCCTGGGGACCCAAATTGGTTTATATTGTTCTCCTTTCCTCCCTTTTATCCTCACAACAACCTTGTGAAGTAGGGTAGGCTGAGAGCATTTGACTGGTCTAGGGTCAGCCAGCAACAGGGTGCCCTCCTCATGGCAGGGCATGCAGTTCTCCTAGAATTACAAGGGATCGCCAGACTACAGAGATCAGTTCTTCAGAGAAAATATCAGCTTCAGAGGGCAGACTCTATGGTATACCATATATTCTAGCTGAAATCCCTCCCCAAGTCCCCCCTTCCATAAACACCCCCTCCAAATCTCTAGGAATTTCCCAGACTGGAGTTGGCAACCTAACCCAGCAAGCTTGCATGGCAGAGTGGGGATGTGAGCCTGAGTCTACCAGAGTCTCCCTCCTCTCCTGCTCAGCCACAGCTGGAAGAAGGAAGCTGCTTTCTGCTGCAGCCGAGAGGCAGCCTCGCCGGGCTCTCCTTCTCCCTCACCCGCTCCCTGAAGGCTGCAGAACTAGGTTGGGCTGGGAGTCCTCGGCCAGGCATGTCTGCTGGGGTGTGCACAGCAAGAGCTGAGGAGGATGGCCCGCCTTGGTGCCTCACTGCGCCTGTGCTAGCAGAGCTCCTCCCCCACAGTGAAGTTTGTGACTGGTGAAGGACTGAGAAACCGGGTGGGTGTGTGTGTGTGTCAGTTCCTGTAGAGCAACAGTCTCGCCTTCCCTCACCCAGGTCTTGGTCATGCGAGCCAGGTTCGTATTCTGCCCTGCTAGGTAGTCATGCAGTGTCTTGGTCTTATTATTGATGGACCTGGCATTGCACAGCAACAGTGACGAAGAGGAGTAAACATTTGTAGCCTTTGTACTCATGCATCTCAGGGTGGGACAAAGGTTGGAAGGAGACCGAGCATCCCATATCTCCGCCTCCTTCCTTTCCAGGACCTTCTCCCATTGCCATACCTCCCCCTGCCCCCAATCACTGGGATCCCCATCCCAATACTGCCCCCCTGTCAGTTGTCACCAACAGCCATTGCCCCACTCCCCGCCCCACCCACAGCAAAGCAATTAACATTAAACAACTAAATAAATACTAATGACAGTTAATAGTAATTAACATACAACTCCCCAATCAAATCCTCCCACCCAAACCTCTCTACTTACTATCCCCTCCCTCCCACTAGTAAGGCTAAATCAATTTAAATGATAGGTGGAAGGAGAAAAAAATCTCCCATCCCACCATCTAATTAATCCAATCAACTAAGTCCTTAACCCTAAGTTTATCAAACTCAATACCCCATGAAGCAGTCTAAACAGCATCAAATGTAGCTGAAGGCTGATAAGTGTTCTACGTACAACAGGGACAATCGATGAAAAAGTTGAGAGTCTTCTGCTGGATCTCAGTAGGGTAGAGAGCTGAAATCTAGGTTACCCTCTTGGGAAATTTCTGGAAATGTGGGGGCAGTACCTGGAGAGGACAGAGTTTGGGGAGGAGAAGGAGCAGGGCTGTGATGCCATAGAGTCTGCCCTTCAAACTTGCCATTTTCTCCAGGGGAACTGATCTCTTGTTATTGCAGGTAAACTCCAGACCCTACCTGGAGGCTGGTAACTATGTGAAATATACCTAGAGCCTGTGGACACCTTTGGAATTTTGACACTGGATGATGGGTGCAACCACAAAATGGCTGCCACAAGAGGTGGAATCAACCACAAAATCTCATGGTGTAAGGTTATACGTAACTCTAATAGTAACCTTTCAGCATTCCAGGTAGAAGATCTGTTTAACAGGGTGCTTTTTAGAATGAACATATTGTTAGAATTATTTTATCGACTACACACAGCTTATCTTCAGTCTTACAGTGAAGATCGTTTTGCTGTGGTGGCAGCTACTGCCAAAGCAACTATGGAAGTGGGAGTTAAGGCACACATAAGGGAGACATAATGCTTAGTTGCTTATGAAAATGGATGCTCACTGAGTGCTCTGTGAAAACTTTGACTTACAGGCCAGGGGATTAAGAAAGCACAAGAGAGACAAAGGAAAGAAACAGCCACAGGCAGTTCCTCTTTCAAAAATAAATGGTAGAACATGTAGGCCCCTGTGCTGGTCAAAGTTCTGCTTTTTGAGTGTGCCAGTGGTTAGCTACCTAGGAGAAAACGGTTAGGCTTAGACAGGAAAGAAGAAGAGACATGGGTGCAATACCATCTATAGGGATGG
>NW_015159732.1:280817-310280 GCF_001447785.1 Gekko japonicus | reverse complement strand
ACCTATATAACTTGTGCAGCTGTAGTAGAACATGCCACAGTGTGACAAATTTTAACCAATGTATTTGCTACATCATGCTATTGAACATGCCTATAAAGAGGGACAAGGAGCTGCGGTGGCTCAAGTGGTTAAGACGCTGAACTGCAGGCTGTGGAAGGTTGGTAGTTCAGCAGTTCGAGACCCGAGTGTGCCGCATGACGGAGTGAGCTCCCATCTCAAGTTCCAGCTCCTGCCAACCTAGCAGTTCGAAAGCAAGGAATTGCAAGTAGATAAATAGGTACCACTTCGGTGGGAAGGGAACAGCGTTCCGTGCGCCTTTGTGTTTAGTCATGCCGGCCACATGACCACGGAAACGTCTTTGGACAGCACTGGCTCTTCGGCTTTGAAACGGAGATGAGCACCGCAACCCTAGAGTCGGATTCGACTGGCTTTTGAGCACGGGAACCTTTACCTTTACCTTTATAAAGAGGGACAGTACAAAGGGGAAGTTGGGCAGTCTACTTACCTGATTACAGGAGTCTGTTCCTTTTATTGCCTGCGATAGCCCAGGCAAGCCCGATCTTGTCAGATCTCAGAAGCTAAGCAGGGCCAACTCCAACAAGTACTCGGAAGGGCGACCTCCAAGGAAGACCAGAGGTGGGACACAGAGGAAGGCTAATCAACCCGCCTCTCTGAAAAATGTCCAGCCCCCCATTAGGGGTCTCCAGAAGCCAACCATAACTTCCAGGAAGCATGCGCACATGCACACACACACACACACACACACACACACACAGGTGAAGGACATTCCACAAGTGAGGTGCCACTATAGAAAAAGCCCTGCCTCATTGCCACCCCTGCCACCTCTGAATGCAGAGGCACAGAGAGCCGGGCTGGTGAGGCAGATCTTAACTGGTAGGCTGGACCATATGGGGTGGCCTGCCTGCCATCAACCAGAGCCCTTGCTGTTTCCATCATAGCTCCCACCCTATGTAATGAGCTTCTTGAGGAGGGGGAGGGGACCATCTCTAGAAGTGCTCAGGAGGAACTGCAAGGCTGTTTTAGTTGCCAGAGCTTTTAATGGGGTATAGGCTAAAGACTGGATATGGAACTGAATATGATTGGTTTAGCATAGGAAAAGGAGTACGAGAAGGATGTATATTGTCACCTTGCTTATTTAATTAATACATCAGAGTACATCATACGAAATGCCGGCCTGGATGAATCACAAGCAGGAATTAAGATTGCTGGGGAAAACATCGATAACCTCAGATATGCAGATGATGCTACTCTAATGGCAGAAAGGGAAGAGGACCTCAAGAGCCTCTTGCCCAGGGTGAAAGAGGAGAGCACAAAAGTTGGCTTGAAATTCAACATCAAAAAAGCTACGATCATGGCATCACTCCTTGGCAAACAGAAGGTGAAGTCATGGAAGCAGTGGCAGCGTTCCTGGGATCCAAGATCACTGCAGATGGTGACTGCAGCCATGAAATTAAAAGACGCCTGCTCCTTGGGAGGAAAGCGATGACAAACCTAGACAGCATGATAAAAAGTAGAGACATCAGCCTGCCAACAACAGTCTGTATGGTCAAAGCAATGGTATTCCCAGTAGTCATGTATGGCTGTGAGAGTTGGACTATAAGGAAGGCCGAGCGCCGAAGAATAGATTCTTTTGAACTATGGTGCTGGAGAAGACTCTTGAGAGTCCCTTAGACTGCAAGGAGATCAAATCAGTCAATCCTTTCTCCGGAGAAATGGTTAAAAAGACAATGGTGACATGGTCTAGTGATTTGGGGGAAAATATTGAAGTAGAACAATGGGTTAAAATGTGGCAGTCAATAAAGTTAACGCGGGCCACACCATTTAAAGAAAACATCTATAAAATGCTATATAGATGGCATTGGATGCCAGAGAAACTAGCGAAATGCTACACCAACGCAAATAGTAATTGCTGGAAATGTAAAAATAACGTGGGCACGTATATGCATATGTGGTGGAGATGCGATAAAATCCAGCGCTACTGGAAAAGAGTATATAAAATGATTAATGAAATTATTGGTGTACAAATACCATTCAAACCAGAGATTGCACTGTTGAATATATTCCCAGATGAAATAAGTAATACTGATAAATATGTTATGATATACTGCTTTACTGCAGCGAGAATTTTATTAGCAAAAATGTGGAAGGAGGAGACAGTACCTTCAAATAAAGAGTTAACAGATAAAATTCTGAATGTAGTTGAAATGGACAGATTAAATGTAAGATTACAATGTAAAAGTAGAATGATATTTGAAAAAAGGTGGCAACCATTTTATATCAGGCTGGAAAATGTAAAAATATAATGACTCACAAGTATAAAATGGAAAATCGAGGTTTGTTGTGTATAACAAAATGAAAATAAACTGTTAAAAAAAAATCAGTCAATCCTAAAAGAAATCAACCCTGACTGTTCCCTGGAAGGCCAGACACTGAAGCTGAAGCTCAAATACTTTGGCCACCAAATGAGAAGGGAGCACTCACTGGAGAAGACCCTGATGCTGGGAAAGATTGAAGGTCAAAGAAGACGGGGACGGCAAAGGATGAGATGGTTAGACAGTGTCATCGACGCAACGAACATGAAATTGAGCCAACTTCAGAGGACAGCGGAAGACAGGAGGGCCTGGCGTGATGTAATCCATGGGGTCGCGAAGAGTCAGACTCGACTGTGTGACTGAACAACAGCAAGGCTAAAGACATTTTTATTGGGGTATCTGGGGAGTTTGTTGTATATTCTAAATCAGAAGTTGTAAACTGCTTTGGGACATGAGGAATACATATTATAACACATTAATCAAGAATCCAAAGCATAATACATGAAGGGGTGGGGGTGGGGAGGCACAGTTCTGTAGCTGCCACTTGCCTTACAAACAACAAAATGGGTAATATATTTTTTCTCGCCTGCTGCAAAACCACCAAATATTGATAATTTTGGAATACAATTATCAAGTCAGTTGAAGTATCAAACAAAAACAATCCTCTCACCGCTACAGTTGCACTGACTATGTAGATATATGCAAATGATTCACCAATAGAATTAAAGATTTTTGAGAGTCTACAAGGGTAAAATTCATTGCATTCATACTGTCTTTTTTTTTTTAAGTATACAGTATTCAAGTGGGATTACAGTTCCGGAATGAGTTCTGTCATGTTTGTCATGCTAGTATATACAACACAAAACATTTTCCAGATGATAAAAGCACAAGGTCTGCCCTGTAGAATCAGATCAGGTTTCCCTCTCTTCCTGTGACCAGTAGGCAACTACCCCTATACTGGACCTGAAACTGCTTATATCTTTGCAAACAGCCCAATCAGACTCTCATGTTTTTGATTGATTTGGTAGGTATTTTTGATAGGTGCTGGCAAAGTGTGTGCATGTGCTACAGGAAATCCTTACCATCAGCCGAATCTCTTATCTGTCTACCCGCTCTCCCCGGCGGTTCTTCCTCTTGTCCAGCCTTACTGTTCTGAAGTAAGGAGCCATGGAAAATCGCGTTTTACCCAGAAAACAGGCTCCAACAAGGGACTGTCTCTTTGGCACTGTAAAGAGGAACCTTTTTTCATGGACCCTTTCAAATACAGCATACCAGACAAGAATTTACACTAAGCTGTTAGCCAGCCATATTAAACAATTAAAAAAATATTTTATTGATCCATGTTTGCAATAACTGTACAGTTTTAACCAGATTCTATAGTCATTTCTACAGGGAAGAACTTCATTGTGTCTCAGAAACCCAATTAACTGGCTTCCAGATTTCATCATAATCACAGGGTGAAAGGGACATCTGGGAACCAACAAAGAAAGAATTGCTTACTGTTTTCCCTATGATACAAACATCCCTAAGTTTGTCAAACCAGGAATCTATGGAAGGCCCATTTGGGTTTTTCCAATTGGCTACAATCACCTGTCGTGTAGCTGCAATCAGTATCGAGACCAAGGCACATTGACTCTTTTCCATGGAATAATCTGGCCATAAATCAAAAATAAAAAGGTTTGGAGACATGGTGAGAGAAATGTCTACCATTTGTGAGATCTTATCAGCAACTGTGCCCCAAAAGGATTGGACCACTGGACAAGACCACCATAGATGTAAGGGGGAGCCTTGTTGATTACACCCTTTTCAGCAAAGTGGGCTATAAGAGGATCTAATTTTATTAAGTTTGGTTGGGCACAGATACCAATTAGAGATTGTCTTATATAATAGAAGCTTTAAAGGAACTGTAGTTGATTTGTTAGAAGGGGAGTTCCATATTTTATGTCATTCTTCAGGACTTAAACTCTGTTTAATTCTTTCTCCCAAAACTTAGTGTAAGTAGGGGGGTTGTTATTTATTGTATCTTGAAGGTTTTTTTAAATTTTAGACAGTAGACCTTTGGTTTCTTCCTCTGTGTTTTTAAAATTGTCCTCTACCATATTTTTAGAAATAATAACCTCCTCTATAGAAATCCATTTTTCATTTGGGGAGGTATGTAACAAGTGGACTAACGGTGCTAAATATGAAGCAACATAATACATTTTCAGGTCAGGAGATTGGAGGCCACCCCTTTTTTTGCTTAGTCAGATGAAAAACCCATGGTGGTTTTTGGCCCCAATAAATTTATTCAGCAAACTTTGCCAGAGTTTAAGTTTCTTCCCAGGAATCTCTTATCGGAATTGTCCTGAATAAAAATAAAAACTTTGGTAAAATAAATTTTTTACTATAGATATCCACTCATACCATGGAAATTGTAGTTTTCCCCATTAAACAATTTGTAATAGCAAGAGAACTCTTCTGTTTGTAAACAAAAGAGCGTTGAATATGAATAATCAGAGATATTTGATCCCAGGCAGTGAAACTACTGAATGAAAGCTAAAGGGCTTGATATGTTCTGTCCTGCCACAACCTATTTCTTTCCATCCAAGGAATTGAAGCTTAAGGTAGCAGGCAGGAAATTTCTTAAACTCTCAAGCTTATACTCATTTTTAGAGTCAGTGTGGTGTAGTGGTTAGAGTGCTGGACTAAGATCTGGGAGACCCAATTTCGATCCTCTGTCTGCCATGGAAATTTGCTGGGTGACTGCTTCAGCCATACACACTCTCAGCCTAACCTACCCAACATAGTTGCTGTGAGGATAAAATGGAGCAAAGGAGGACAATGTAATCCACTTGGGATTCCCACTGGGGAGAAAGGTGGCCAATTAATTAATTAAGGACACCAATGGTGGCAGGTAGGAACATTCTTAAATATCTTTACACCAGTCCTCAAAGACTGACAGCTCAACACACTATCTTTATCGTACAGCAATTTTTGCTCTCATTAGATCTCCTTCATTATTCATTCCTAATGAAGTGTTTTGCTTAAACTGCAGTCCTCTTAACCTCCACCACTCTCAGTACAGCACTCTGGGGTTTTCCTCTCTAAAAGCACTGAACGTTATTACAGTTCACTGAGATCTGTTTTGCAATATTTATTTATGAAAAAACCACCCTTACCTCCATTGTCCATTTTGTTAAACAGAGGATGACACATTCAACAGCCATTAACCCCCCCCCCAAGCTTTCAATAAAGCAAGAAAAAGCAGCAGCTTATTTTGATAATTTATTTTCATGAGAACCAGATGGGAGCACTTTTAATCAGATTGATTTGACAGTTATGGCAAAGATGGAATAATTCATAAAGCCATAAATATCACAGTTTAATAATTTGACCATCCTAACGACTACAGCCCAGTCTAGTTGTTGAAGCAGAAGAGGATGATGGTTTCGCATTAGAACTCACAAGAGAATTTCTAACCATTGAAGAATGCTGTCGAGGGTTCTGGGATACAAAGCTTGGGCAGTGCAAAATGTTATCCTCTCCCCCACCCACCCCACCATGAACATTTTTATTTTTCAAAATACTGGCACAAGGCACTTTCACACCCACTAAATAATGTACTTTCAATCCACTTTTAATGCACTTTGCAACTGGATTTTACTGTGTGAAATGGCAAAATCCACTTGTAAGGGTTGCTGAAGTAGATTGAAACAACATTATTTAGCCCATGTGAAAGGGCCCATAGTTTCAGGAGAAAGCTTCCTATTGCTCATTGTTTCTCATTCAAAAGATTGCATAGCTATTTGGCATTATGCTGGATTACTGCTCATTAGCTCCCCATTATAGCATAGTGTGTCATATCAAAACAGAATAAAACAGAGATAAAACAACCAGCACATTTTTGTCCTATTGCCTGACAACCACAGACTCATCGCCAGACTCATTCTGCACCTTAAAGAATTGTGTCGGAGGTTGCTTGAGGTGATATGAAAGCTCCATCTGTGAGGTCTGATCCACAACAGCTATTTCTGGTTACAAGGCTGTGAATATGCTTGAATAAACTTAAGGGTTAGGTCACATTTAAGTCTTAATGACAGGCTAGAATTTGTGTCTTAGTTCCCTCCAGATATGGCCCAGGGCTCAGCAGCAGAACTTTTTCAGAAGATCCTGAGTATAATCCCCAAGATTTCAAGTAAAGGACCTCAAGCAGTAAGTTTCTCACTGAGCATGTTATCATGTTGTTAGTAGGGCTGCCAACCTCCAGGTGGTGGCTGCAGATCTCCCGGAATTATAACTCATATCAATCAATCAATCAATCAATCAATCCAGTTACCTTTATTGGCAAATAAAGGTAACTGGCAAATAAAGGTTATTGGCAAATAAAGGTAACCCTTGCAAACCCATATACAACAAAAAAACAACAACAACCACAGCATAGAATAATACTTGCAAAATACAGAAACGAGGAATTACCAAGTAAGTATACCCATCGATTAAATAAAGCGCGAATAGAAATGGCACCAAGAAAGAATTTAGCAACAGTTTCCATTATCGCAAGGTTTGTCTTATCAAGAAGAATAAGGATCTTTAGGGAATCAGGATATTCTTCTCATTGAGCCAAAATAAAATTTAGACATTTCAGTCATAGTGCATGGTAAAAGGGGCACTGCAACAAGACATGGGGAATCGTTTCGATATGATCATTTGTGCATGGACAACATCTGTCAAAAAAGGGCACACCCGGAAAGCGGCCAGAGAATAAGGCCGAAGGTAATACATTGAATCTCGCCAAAGAGAGGGCTCTACGGAGTTTGGGGTTGTGAAGTTGGTACAGGTAAGAGGCAGCTCATATCCAGGCAATAGAGACATCCCCTTGGAGACAATGGCTGCTTTGGAGGGTAGATCTATGGGATTATATCTTGCTGAGGTCACTCTCCTCCCTAAACTCCTCTCTCCCCAGGCTCCATCTTCAAAATCTCCAGGAATTTCCCAGCCCAGAGCTGGCAACCCTAGACCTTAGGCAGTAGAATTAGGAGGCATAGTTTGAAACTAGCACAGTTTAATGACTCAGGTTCTTTTTCTGTGTGGAGCTGTAGTGACAACAACTTCCTTTCTCCCTACCCACACTAAATTCTGGAATAGACTAGGACAGTCTACAACACTGGTCTGGATTAAAGGAATAGAGTTGTCAAAAACACCACACAATAGTAGCTGCTTTGCATATGCATTTTTTGTTGTTGTTCAGTCGCACAGTCGAGTCCGACTCTTCGTGACCCCATGGACCACATCACGCCAGGCCCTCCTGTCTTCCACTGTCCTCCGGAGTTTTCTTAATTTCATGTTTGTTGCATCTTTGACACTGTCTAACCATCTCATCCTTTGCCGTCCCCTTCTTCTTTGACCTTCAATCTTTCCCAGCATCAGGGTCTTCTCCAGTGAGTGCTCCCTTCTCATTTGGTGGCCAAAGTATTTGAGCTTCAGCTTCAGTATCTGGCCTTCCAAGGAACAGTCAGGGTTGATTTCTTTTAGGATTGACTGATTTGATCTTCTTGCAGGCTAAAGCCTTTGATTGTGTGGATCACAACAAACTATGGCAAGTCCTTAAAGAGATGGGAGTACCAGCCCACCTCACGTGTCTCTTGAGAAACCTGTATAAGGGTCAAGAAGCGACAGTTAGAGCAAGATATGGAACAACATTGGTTTAGCATAGGTAAAGGAGTATGGCAAGGATGTATACTGTCACCCTGCTTATTTAATTTATATGCAGAGTACATCATGCGAAATTCCAGCCTGGATGAGTCAGAAGCCTGTTATGCCAACTTCTCCAGGAAATTCCTGGAGACCCAATCCAAGTTATCTACCAAGGAAAATTGGGTGTTTGTGGCTGTGCGTAAGTTCTATACCAGTCTATACAGAGGTCGGATGAAGCCGAAATTAAGATTGCTGGGGAAAATATCAACAACCTCAGATATGCAGACGATACCACTCTACTGGCAGAAAGTGAAGAGGACCTCAAGAGCCTCTTGCTCATGGTGAAAGAGGAGAGCACAAAGGTTGGCTTGAAACTCAACATCAAAAAAACTAAGATCATGGCATCCGGCCCCATCACTCCTTGGCTAATAGAAGGAGAAATCATGGAAGCAGTGACAGACTTCACATTCCTGGGATCCAAGATCACTGCTCCTTGGGAGGAAAGTGATGGCAAACCTGGACAGCATGATTAAAAGTAGAGACATCAGCCTGCCAACAACAGTCCATATGGTCAAAGCAATGGTATTCCCAGTAGTACTGTATGGCTGCGAGAGTTTGACTATAAGGAAGGCCGAGCGCTGAAGAATAGATTCTTTTGAATTATGGTGCTCGAGAAGACTCTTGAGAGTCCCCTGGACTGCAAGAAGATCAAATCAGTCAATCCTAAAAGAAATCGCAGTTCTCTATCCACGTACTGCTGAAGACTAGCTTGTAGGATCTTTAGCATGACCTTGCTAGCGTGTGAAATGAGTGCAATTGTGCAATAGTTTGAATATTTCTTGGCATTGCCCTTCTTTGGGACTAGAATGTAAACTGACCTTTTCCAATCCTGTGGCCACTGTTGTATTTTCCAAATTTGCTGGCAAATTGAGTACAGCACTTTAACAGCATAATCTTTTAAGCTCATCTGATATACCATCACCTCTACTAACTTTGTTGTTAGTAATGTTTTCTTTTTTTATATAATATTTTATTGGTTTTATAAGCTGTATCCTACATTCTAAAGGTAAGGGTACAAGGGAAAACCTATCACTAACTTATGACAAGAATATTTGTAAGCTGACACATGCCTACACTCCTGCAATAATATTGGAATTATGATAAACAGAATTATAAAAGCAGAGAGATCAAACTTCTATCGATTAAAGCTTATTTACGCTTAAGTCAAGTAATATTGTAATCCGGGGGGGCACGCGTTATCTCTTGGGCTTCTTCTTCACTTTTGAAGTTTTGGGCGCTGCTACTCCTTTCTCAGACTCTAACGTTGAACTGCTGGAATCACTTGAAGAATTATCTGCTTCTTCCTCACTGGGTTCCTCTTCTTCCAGATTAGGGTCCTCGTCTTTATCTATGCCAATTGTTTTTTCAAAAAGTTTTTGACCTTTTGGACTGAGTCAATTTTAATTTTTTTGTTGTTGTATTTGAACATGATTCCTTCTAGGAAGCTCCATCTGTAGGTTATTGCTTTTTGTAGGAAAGAATTAAGTCTTTATACTGTCATCTTCATTTCTGGATCTCAAATTGAATGTCTTTCAGAATTTTAATTTCTTCTTCTTTGATTTTAAGTGTTTTTCCCGCAGTAGCTTTTAAAACATTGTCTTTCATTGTTCTCTTTGAGAATTTAATGTAAATTTCGCCAGGCAGTTTATTTTTTCTTATAAAATCAGGGTAGGTACAGTATGCCAAGTCCATGTCACCTTGTAGATCTTCCTGTTTAAGGTCTGAAATTGAAGCTATTGCTCCACTTATCATTGTTTTTATATCTTCCCCCTTCTGTTCAGGAACTCCTTGGAAGCGTAGAACATGCATACATTTATCAAGCTGAAGTTGTAGTTGATTTTATCCGTATTTCCTTCCTTCTTAACTTCTTTTAATTGTTGCTTAATATCAATAGTCCTTGTTTCAACTTTCTCGATCCTTTTATCTGTCTTATTGGCTCTTTTTTCCATTTGGGTAAGTTGCTTTTGGACGGAAGGAATCCAGTTTAGTATTAATTGTAGACATTGGTCCAGCAGAGGGCGCAGTGGTGCAGCAAGCATATTGGGAAAGTCTGCAGTCGCCTCTTGTGGCTGACTGTGAGTCGTTGGTGTAGTACTTCCTGGTGGAAGTTTCTTCTCCACCACCATTCTCTTCGCCCTCCCAGCTATTTGTTTACAGTGAAGAAAAGTTTTAGTTTTAAATTAAAGTTTCTCTGAATTCCACGTTCTTGGGCTTAAAATACAGTTTACAAGCTTAAATGTAGTCTCGAGTGGTAAGTTTCGTTCCTTCTTCCCTTTTTGTACTGCTTAAAGACCGCTCCGTTTTGGAGGGGGTGGTGGATCTCCAACTCTTCCCCACACACTGCTTCGTTCGTTCTTTCCTTTTTGTACCGCTTAAAGACTGCTCCATTTTGGAGGGGGTGGTGAATCTCCAACTCTTCCCCACATGCTGCTCTTTCTCTGGTCAATCTAGCAAGCCGAGACTTCTTCGCTTATACAGAAGTTTGATTAACTCACTATTTAGACAAGTTTGATTATTGCAGGTTTCTTTTCGCTTATTTTTTTGTCTGCTCGTCAGGAGAACGGCTCTCATCATCATACTGGCTCCGTGGCATCAGGACCTCTCAAGGACAGGCAAGCCTCAAATCCCTCAGCCATCACCTTGGGAGAGGCTTATCCTGGCTCCCCAGGCTGAGAGTCTCCTACAGAGACTCTATGGGGGTCTGGAATCAGCCAAGACCCCTCCTGATCACCTCGGCTTGGTGTGTCGCCATCAGAGAGTCGATGGGACACATCCAAGATCAAGCCGCTATAAACCGGAAATCAGTAATGCTTTCTAAGGCCCATTTGACTTCAGATTCCAGGATGTCTGGCTCAAGTTCAATGATTACACTGTCGTGGTTGTCAAGGACATTGAGGTCCTTCTTGTATAGTTCTTCTGTGTATTCTTGCCATCTTTTCCTAATCTCTTCTGCTTCTGTTTCCATACCATTTTTGTCCTTTATCATGGTCAGCTTTGCATGGAACGATCCCTTGATTTCTCCAATTTTCTTGAAAAGATCTCTAGTCCTTCCCTCACGAACCTCTGTCCATAGTTCTTCAGGCACTCTATCTATCAAATCCAGACCCTTGAATCTATTCTTCACCTCTACTGTATATTCATCAGGGATGCGATCTAGGTCAAACCTGAATGGCCTCGTGGTTTTCCCAATTTTCTTCAGTTTAAGTCTGAATTTTGCAATGAGTAGCTCATGATCTGAACCACAGTCAGCTCCAGGTCTTGTTTTTACTGACTGAATAGAGCTTCTCCATCTTTGACTGCAAATTATATAGTCAATCTGATTTCGGTGTTGCCCATCTGGTGATGTCCATGTGTAGAGTCGTCTCTTAGGTTGTTGGAAAAGGGTGTTCGCTATGACCAGTGTGTTCTCTTGACAAAACTCTGTTAACCTTTGCCCTGCTTCATTTTGCTTTCCAAGGCCAAACTTGTCTGTTATTCCGGTTACCTTTTGACTTCCTACTTTAGCATTCCAGTCCCCTATGATGATGAGGACATCATTTTTTGGTGTTAGTTCTATGAGGTGTTGTAGGTCTTCATAGAACTGGTCCATTTCAGCCTCTTCTGCATCAGTGGTTGGGACATACTTGAATTACTGTGATGTTGAATTGTTTGCCTTGAATTTAGACTGAGATCATTCTGTTGTTTTTGAGATTGTACCCCAGTACTGACTTTTGCACTCTCTTGTTGACTATAAAGGCCACACCATTTTTTCTACGGCCACAATAGTAGATATAATGGTCTTCTGAATTTAATTCACCCATTCCTGTCCACTTTAGTTCACTGATTCCCAAGATGTTCAGTCTTGCCATTTCATTTTTGACCACGTCAAGCTTACCTTGATTCATAGATCTTACATTCCAGGTTCCTATGCAGTATTGTTCTTTGCAGCATCAGACTTTCCTTTCACCATCAGACACATCCACAGCTGAGCGTCCTTTCAGCTTTGGCCCAGTCTCTTCATTCTTCCTGGGGTTACTTGTACTTGCCCTCTGCTCTTCGCCAGTAGCATATTGGACACCTTCCGACCTGAGGGGCTCATCTTCCGGTTTCATATCTTGTAGCCTTTTGTTACTGTCCATGGGGTTTTCTTGGCAAAGATACTGGAGTGGGTTGCCATTTCCTTCTCCAGTGGATCATACTTGGTCTGAATTCTCTGCTGTGGCCTGTCCATCCTGGATGGCCCTCCATGGCATAGCCCACAGCCTCATTGAACCACGCAAGCCACCTCGCCACATCAAGGCAGTGATCCTACTATAAATATCAGCCTACTATAAGTGGGATTCTGAGGGAGTGCAAAAGTCCCATGGGTGTAGGGTTACCAGGTCCCTCCTGGCAACTGGCAGGGGAGGGCGGACTTACCGGGAGCAGAAGGGAGACCCAGCCAACATTGCAGCAATGTGCCTATGTCACTTCTGATGTGACCCAAAAGTGACGTCATCATGCAGTGACATCGGGCGATGCTCTGGTATTTGGGAAAAACCTCTATGGTAAATTTGGCTGGGCCTCCCTCTTTTTCAGGGTAAGCCTCCCCCACAAGCCAGCTGATCAGTGACAAGGCAGTGAGGCAACCTTACATTGGTGAGTTCTTTTGCCTCCCCAGTGTAGTAACATTTAAAGCTGGCCTGAATGATAGGGCACAAGCCTCATGTGCAACAAGTGCCAGATTCAATTGCTGGCATCTCAATTTAAAGGCTTTTAGGAAATATGTTTTTCTGACTTACACATGAGAGCTGTTCCCAGTTGGGCTACAGAATATCAAGTTAGATGGACCAGTCTTTTACCAGTTTGAATCCTATAGATGTTCTACTGATGGAGGAGGACTATGAGACAACCCATGTTCCAAATGGAGTGGACAGGGATAGCTAAGGCTACATTCACGCTTTCTGGGTTGTTTCCTGGCAGGGACTCAGTTTCAAGTGTGTTGTACTGGTATGTGTCAGTAAGGATTCAGTAAAAACTTATTTAAATGTCCCTGCCATGATAGACGTGATAAGAAAGATTGTCTCCTTCAGGCTTACTACACAAAAAGTCAAGGTATGGCTTGCAAATTACTTGCACTAGGCACCTCAAGGTCCTGTTTTCCAGTAGCAACTTAAGAGCTTCTCCAAAAGAGTAAAACTGCTTGTGAGTAGCTGCCGTTCAAGTAGCACATTTTTCCCTTCTGTATGTCTGTTCTCTTGTTGTTTCTTTGGTGATCTTTGTATGTGTGTGCTAGAAATGTGCCAGAAAACACAAAGAATAACAGCTGAGGTTCAGTGAAGGACAATGAGAGAGAATGAGGGCTATCAAAACAATTCACTGGGAGGAACTCTGATGCCAACATTTCTTTGAAGTGGGAGTAATAGAGTTTTATGGGGGGGTGTAGTTTGCTCCATAAATGTAGCTTCGTTAAGTGGAACTGAAGAGGTTAAAACATTGTTGCCCCTCTTGAAAGTCATGCCAATTAAAAATGCAAAGCCAAAGAAATACAGCTGGATACATAAAAGCAGCCCAGATGGTATAACAACAAACTTCTGGCAGATCTTATGGCAGACAATATTCTTGCATATTTTATTTCCCAGCACTGGGTGCCACTAGACCAGATCACACCAGTGAATGCTCAGGTGGAAATACAAAATGAAGGGTGACTGAACATTCTCTGTATGTGTATTCTCAGGGTATCACAGTTCCAGAAACACTTCCATTAAGTAGCAGGGTGTTTATTCACACACTATTTAATCACCCTTAATATTTGGCACTTTCTTCTGGGGAAATAATTCCTAGGTAAGGTCTGCAGTAATCTTCAGGGAGACATTGATTTGCGCGCCTGTAAACATGGGGTGATAGTTGTTCCAAAATAAAAAAAATAAGTTCCAGAATTCTATCTCCATTGACTGGCCTTGCTCCAAAGCCTGTCACAGCATACATCAGTTGTGCTGGTGTGTGGTACAGTCTTTCCATGTGTAAATGGGGTTTGGGAAGACAGGGTTGCATATGCCCCTGGTCAGCAGCTAGATTTCTTACAGTGCAATCTGAAGCATAGTCACATTTTTCTAACTCTTTGTTAAAGGATCACATTCAAAATGTAAAAATGGCCTTACTCTCCTGTGAGCCAGTTTGGTACAGTGGTTAAGTATGCAGACTCTAATCTGGGAGAAATGGGTTTGATTCCCCACTCCTCTACTTACAGCTGCTGGATGACCTTGGGTTCTGTCAGAGCTGTTCTTGAAAGAGCAGTTTCTTTCAGAGCTCTCTCAGCCCCACCTACCTCACAGGGTGTCTGTTGTGGGGAGGGGAAGGGAAAGGAGTTTGTAAGCCGCTCTGAGACTCCGAGTGAAGGGCGGGGTATAAATCCAATCTCCTCCTCCTCTCTGTTTGTACTGTCTGCCTCTCCATTTATTTCTCAGGGCTCATGTAGAAAAGAAGGGAATCATGCATCATGTTCTGTCCATAAAATGCAAATTGCTTCTGAGTAATGCAGGGAAGGGTTTCTCCCCCTATGCTTCAATTCCTTCTCCATTTTGCTACTCAAAACCAGCTCCCCGTATTTTCAAGATGGTGCCTTCAAAAGCACCCTGTGTGTGCGTGTCTGTGCGTAAAGTGCCATCATGTCACAGTCAATTTATGGCAACCACAGCAAGGGGCTTCCAGGGCAAGTGAAAAACAAAGGTGGTTTGCGATTGCTTTCCCCTGCAGAGTCTTCCTTGGTAGTCTCCTTTCCAAGTACCAATCCTGATTAGCTCCTGAGATGTGAGAAGACTGGGCCAAACCATGCTGCCTTCTCTCCCTAAAAGCACACCCCCTCACTTAAAATATTTATAACCAATCAGGGATCCTAGTTTCAAAAAAGAAAACCAAGCAGAAGCAAAGTGACTCTGAACAAGACTACATTTTATGAATGGAACAAGACAAAATTCTCTTCATTTTTCCTATCTGAACCCTCAGTTTACGAAGCAGACTGCAGGTCCTGATAGTTTAAACATCAGTATAGTTCTAGACTAGATTCACTTAATTTATTACCTAACTCAGTAGTGTCAAGTCAACTGTGTTTTCGGGTCTAATTCCCCACTTAGCAGACACTATGGGGCTCAGTCTGTGTGGAGTGTTGTAAGGTACCAAGGCACAGTAGCAACCAAAGAGGGACAAGATGTGGCCCTTGAGCTGTGTGTTCAGTATACTGATCTAGCAACACAAAAACTGGTCTAGAAAAATAGGGCAACAATGCGACCATGTCTTCTAAATTTAAACTGAGACCATTTCTGATTCCCTGTTTTCCTGTTTGATGGAAGTGGGACAGTGTAACTGGAGTGCAGACTAATAACACCTTTTCTGTAACCATGTCACAGGGATTAATCAGTGTAAAAACTGCCTTTCTCAGATGAAAGGTGCTAGATAAGTGTAAAATGTGTTTTCCTGCTCTTTGTTCATTATCTCAGTGAGTCACTTGTATAATATAGGTCATGGTGTACAATTTTTGTTCAGTTCCCAAGGGCAATACTTTTTATTGTAAGAAGCTGCAGGGTGTGTGTGTGGGGGGGGGTAGAGAGATCGCTTTTCTGTTTAACTGGCTATTAATACTATTGCCTGGCTGCAACCCCTAAATACTTTTTTTTGTTCTTCTTCCCCACTCTGTTTAAATATTTATTTTCCACATTTTCCATGCTTAAACATAAACATTTCATTTTCTTAGATTACATAAATTTTTTCAGAGTTGTTAATTCAAATTACATTCCTTGTACAAGTTACAACTTCACTATTATACTGTTACTTGCTTTATCCAGTTATATACCCTAAACCATTTTTTATTCTGACTTTTGTGGTCTTTATCTTGGAGTAATAGACTCAAATTTGAGCTAGTTCTAAAAGTTTTGCAATTAAATCCTCCTTTACAGGTAGTTTATCTGTCTTCCAATTTCTGGCCACTGCAACCCCTAAATACTTGAAGAGTGGATGGTGCTATGTCTTTCTGCAATAATTTTACATATTTGTTTATACTCCCTCCCACATATATGAATGTAGATATACTCTTTATCAGGGGTCATTTCCTGCAGGAGCGCACAGGAGCAGAGCTTCGGCAGTAAAGAGTCTAGGGGGCGGGCACATGCAACAAGCCCCACCCCCTGCTCCCAGCAGCCCTCAGTCAGAGCAAGAAGCAGCCATGTGAGTTGCAGAGCCGCCCCCCGGTCCAAAACAGTCCAGTGGCACCTTTAAGACCAAGCTTTATTCAGGTACAAGCTCTCCCTCCTCTGCGAGGACAGATCTACACGTTCCCCCCCCCCCATAACTAGCCATCCAGGTCCAGTGGTGCCTTCTGACACACTTCCGGTGATGTCAGGGGTGTGTGACATATGCAAATAAGTTATGCTAATTATTTATGCTAATGAGCTCCTGCACCTCTTTTTCTATGAAATGACCCCTGCTCTTTATATTTAGCAGAGTGGCCTTCGTAACATGTAAACTAGCCCTCAGAAATAGCTGTCGATTGCAAGATGATGCTTGGCTTGTAACCTCCTCACATTTTGTTATTGGCCCCAGCAACCCATGGCAGCCACTTTGTGCCGGCACCTATTCCTCATCCTCAAAATTCCAACTGATGCCTATGGGCCCAACAAGATTGAGGACCACTGTATAATCGCATACTTTTCTCCCTTTCTCACAATACAAGAACTTGTGGGCACTCAATGGAATTAATGAGAAGATAAAAGGAAGCACTTTCCCCCAAAGAGTAATTAACAGATGAAATTAACTGCCACAACAAGTGGTGGCAGCTACAAACACAGACAGCTTCAAGAGAGGATTGGATTAACATGTGGAACAGAGGTTGACCAGTGGCTATTAGACACAAGGTGGGATAGTGATTCTTGGTTCTTGGGAAGCAACAGTGGGAGGGCTTCTGGAGTTCTGGCCCCGCTGGTGTACCTCTTGATGGCAGCTGGGTTTTGGCCACTGTGTGACACAGGGTGTTGGACTGGATGGGCCATTGGTCTGATCCACTATGGTTTCTCTTATGTTCTTATCTGTATAAAGGTAAAGGTTCCCTTGCTCGAAAGCCAGTCGAATCCGACTCTAGGGTTGCGGTGCTCATCTCCGTTTCAAAGCCGAAGAGCCAGCGCTGTCCGAAGACGTTTCCGTGGTCATGTGGCCGGCATGACTAAACACCAAGGCGCACGGAACGCTGTTACCTTCCCACCGAAGTGGTCCCTATTCATCTACTTGCAATTTCTTGCTTTCGAACTGTATACCTGGACTCTAAAATGGTGCCCTTTCAGAATGACTATACCATGCAGTCAGGGCATTTTTTCTGCCGGAATGCACCAGAAGGGCATTCTGGAACCTCTCCAACTTAGATTCCAAAATCTTTCCCCCCAGCACGGAGCTTTCCAGTTCAGCACACATGCTTTGTATTCTTGGCTGGCCCCACCCCTCCTCAGCCAGGGCCAGTGGGCCCTCCCTATAAAGGAGGAGGGTGCTGCTTGCCCCCACTGCCCAAGAGGTTAATGAGCTGCCAATCTCTCCTGCTCCCTGCTTGAGTATGAGCCGCGCCACTACTTTCCTGCTGCCATGCCCCACCACATTCAGGACTCACTCAAACTTTGTAGGACAGAGGTGAGTCTCAGGGTGTGTGTGCTGTTGACCCAGCCAAGGATGGTGGTGGGGGTCAGGCCACAACGCCTGCCCCCACCTGCCCTTTTCTCCCTCCAATTTCTCCTCCTCAGCAGCCCCTCCGTAGACCTGTTTGTGCCAGGCCAGTCTCGCGGGGTGCGTGTGCTTTGCTTTGGGTGCCCTCAGTCAACCCAGCCAGGGATCGGGGTGGTGATGGCCAGGATTCACTGTGTGTGCCCCCTGCCTTTCCCCTCTCCAATTTCTCCTCAGCGGCCTGTGCCAGCACAGGCTCAATGTGCATGCATGTGTGTGCTGCGGGTGCGGGTGTGGAACCCTCAGTCGACCTAGTGAAGGATGGTGGTTGGCAGGGGGTCAGGCTGTGCTGTGTGTACCATGTGCCCTTTTCCCCCTCCAATTTCTCCTCCTCAGTGGCCCCTCCATGGACCTGCCTGTGCCAGGGCAGTCTCGTGCGTGTGTGGGGGGTGTTATTTACTTTGGATGTCCTCAGTCGACCCAGCCAGGGATGGGGTGGTGGGGGCCATACCATGCCATGTGTGCCCGCCTGCCTGCCGTCCCCCCTCTAATTTCTTCTCATCATCCAGTGTTAGACACCAAAAGCAAGACCCGAAAAAGAACTGAGGACATTGATGACATGTCTAAAGTTTGGAAACTGCTTTAAAGTTGAGGTAAGTCCATAGCTGCGGTGGCTCAAGTGGTTAAGATGCTGAACTGCAGGCTGTGGAAGGTCAGTAATTCAGCAGTTCGAGACCCGGGTGCCGCATGATGGAGTGAGCTCCCGTCTCTAGTTCCAGCTCCTGCCAACCTAGCAGTTCGAAAGCAAGAAATTGCGAGTAGATAAATAGGTACCACTTTGCTGGGAAGGTAACAGTGTTCCGTGTGCCTTGGTGTTTAGTCATGCCGGCCACACGACCACGGAAACGTCTTCGGACAGCGCTGGCTCTTCGGCTTTGAAACGGAGATGAGCACCTCAACCCTAGAGGCGGATTCGACTGGTTTTCGAGCAAGGGAACCTTTACCTTTAAGTCCATAGCATGTGAAAACAATTTTGTTTCAAAGAATCCTGTGTGTTTCTCCCAGTCTCCCTCATTTCCCTCTTGAGAGTTCTGGCACCTCTTTTTCCAGGAGAAAAAACAACAACATGCTGCATGCAATAGTTCAAAATGTTGGGGACCAGGGTTCAAATGCTCACTTGATCATGGAGTTCACGGGTGATCTTGGGATAGTTGCACTCTCTCAGCCTAACTGACCTCATCGGGTCATAAAGAGGATAAAATACAAGGTGGGGTATCCATATATACTATTCCAAGCTCCTTATATGGTTGTCGTACAGCTCCATACAGCATTGGGAGTATCTGGGGGACAGAGCCTGGCAAAACATCACTTCTGACTGGGAACCCAGACATGATGTGATTGCAGGGTAAAGCATTCTAGGTACGAACCATAGAGATAAGATGGTGCTGTCATTTCTGGATGTCATCTGGAAGTGACATTGTGGCATTGCGCCACACTGATCTCCATTTTTGCTCCTTATACTGTATGGGTGGGAGCAGAGTTCCGGGGCAAAGTTGTCCAGCATGTCAGGCAACGTAGCATACCTACCTCATTAGAAAGGCAAGATAAAAATATTAGACTTGAATAGTTTGGCATGGGAAATCATATACATGTAAACATTGGTTTGTTTGTTTTTTTGCAGTAGTGATATTGTATAAGAGAACTAAGAAAAAATGGCTGTTGGTGAAGCATAGTAGGTAAATCAGAATTATGAGGGTAAAAAACTAACTCGACTGCCATCTTTGAGATAAGCAAGGTGTTTTGCTCAGATTCATGGGCGACCTTGGATATTTTTGTGTTCCCCTGTGACATCTGACACAGTCGGATTCTTAAGCCATATGGCTTTGTCCCCCCCACCCCTTCTATGTTTTGAAAATACCTCCAGAACGGTGCACTTCACTCCCTTGTGCTCTCTGCTTGCTGCACATAATAATTGGGAGGATGTAGAAGCTCATGTGGTTTTGAGAGGAATCTGGCATCAGAGCTGGGGACTCCGTGACCTTCTGTGCCCCCCCCCTCAGCTTTCCAGTTCTCTTGTTTCTCTGTAACTAAAGATTTTTGCCTTTCAACTACAAAAGAGTCACACAGACCAGAGGAAAAAAAGGTTTTTAAAATGAAGAATGATGTTGAGAAAAGTGGACTGAGATAATTTTTCTCTCCCTTTCCCTTAATGGTAGAGGTCTTCCGTTGAAATTGGTTCAATGACATTGATTGAGGACAAAGAAAGTGCTTCTTCACACAATGAATAATTTTTATATGGCCATTATTTCTATTTCCATTTCATTGTATCTGAAAAAGTGAGTGTGCTCACAAAAGCTCATACCTTGAATAAAACTTTGTTTATCTCAAAGGTATCACTGGATTCTAACTTTATTCTAA
This sequence comes from Gekko japonicus, assembly GCF_001447785.1. Classification (NCBI taxonomy): domain Eukaryota; kingdom Metazoa; phylum Chordata; class Lepidosauria; order Squamata; family Gekkonidae; genus Gekko; species Gekko japonicus. The sequence goes on along the minus strand of NW_015159732.1, from coordinate 290,142 downwards.
AGTATAATTAACTTATGGAACTCACTACTGTCAAATGTAGTGATAACCACTAAGTTAGATGTATTTAAAGCATAATTCAATGCATTCGATAGATGCTGTGGCTGCTTGGCTCACTCACTAAATAGAATGCCCAGGTGGTCCTCAGGCAGCATGTGTGCTTGCTGTGGCGGGGGAAGGACAAGGGGTGAGTTGGCCTTAATGCCTGTTGTCTTCCTGGAGACTTCTGGCTGGCTGCTGTTGGGGAAACAGGATACTTGACCAGATAAACCCTTCACCTGGTTCTCCAGGGCAGTTATTCTGTTCTTTAATTCTACGAAGAATCCAACTCGAGTCTGCTGCAGACCTGAACTTGGTCAACAGGAGCCAACAGCATTCATTTGGCCTCATGCCTATCTCAGGTGGTTTAATTACAAACATGGTCCCTTGTGTCATACAGATTATTCTGTCTGCCTTTCTCCTCATCTGTATGCTGTGCTGACAGATGTTTTATTTCCAGGATATTTCTCTCCCCCTCTCTGTAGGAACACAGCTAAGTGATACTGGGAAGCTTTGATGGTGTTTCCCTAATTGAAGAGGAGCCTTCTGGCAGACTGGAAAAAGACCTGTGATATGCATGCCACTGAGTTCTAATAAGGAGACTACTGTTCAGCCTCCTGTTTGGGCTGAACTCCACCATCCCTTCTTTGCTTGGCGACCCCTTCCTCAGCCTTCCATATGGCTATGTGAGCTCTGAGTTTCATGGACTGATGCCCATCTTTGGGGGAAGCACTAAACTGGAGATCTTGTGCTCATCCTGACAGAAAAACCATTAGAGATTTGTTTTCCCTGACTAGTGGCTGTTTCTGTCCCGTTCCCCTCCCCATGTTTGATTGTTTGTCCCTAGATATGTTCCTACTCCAGGTGGTGTTTCCCTCCAAGCAGAGAACTTAAAATCTAAAGTACCAAGATGTACAGCACCCTCATTCCCCATAGTACTAGTCTACATAGTGTGCAAGCATCTGTGTTACTAGCTGTGTAGTTAATAGGCTTGAGTGAAATTGTCTCTTCTTTTCTGGGTGGTGTTGAACCACTTCCTCATAAATGGAATGGTTGCACTCGATTGATTAGCTATCTGGTTGAAAGAGATGTTAGGCTGCTGATTGTTGCTGAGCAGACAGAGGCTTTAGAATGCAGATTACTGAGGCTGGTGACTTCCAGGATGCTAAGGTACCTTTTGAAACGTCTACAGAGTATAAATCTGCACTTTGTTTCAGACAGATTTTTTTTTAAAAAAAACAACCACCACCCTGTGCTCTTGAAGCACTACACAGTTACACAGCCATCACTGAACAAATGGCATAAATGGGTTCCTCTAAATTCCCTGACAATAAACACATGGATAAACACATAATATGGCTCTCAGTGATGCAGCTTCTGTAATGGCGTTTTGTCCAAGTAAACAGGGCACATATGTTTTGCTGGGTTGCCTCTGTTGCAATCCCTTTCCAACCTGTTGTCAGAATAGGGTTGCCAGCATCCAGATGGAGGCTGGAGTTCTCCTGGAATTACAAATCATCACCAGACTGCAGAGATCAGTTCCCCTGGAGAAATGGACTCAACTCCTTCCCCTTCTCAAACTCTGCCCTCCCAGGCTCTGCCCCCCAAATCTCCAGTAATTTCCCAACCCAAAGTTGGCAACTCTGTGTCATTATGCATGAGGTATTTAGATTTGCACTAATGTAGAAGACTGCATGCTAGAGATTAGAAAATTCTGGAGATATTGAAGGCTGTTATGACAGACCCCTGTCTCTTTCCCAGCACCCAGGCAGAATTTCCCCACCCAAAACATTTTAGTTCCCCTCAGAAAGAAATTTCTTCTTTGCTTGATAAGTTTAAATTATCCCACCCTCTCACAGATATTTTTTAGGCTTTAGATCCAGTGCAGGATCCAGTACAGGATCCAGTACAGGAACTTGAGGGAAATACAGGAGCTGTCCCGTTTTATAAACCCTTGTGAATTGGCATTTGAGGCAGATTAACTTTCAAAAACAGAATAAGGGTTTTATTAGCAGGCAGGGAATATATAAATATGAGGATTCATGGTACAACTTTAGATAAAACTTTCTAATATATATGGAATTGAGGCTTTTGAACATACAAGAGAGTGTTGTTGAAGTTTAATTTCTGGATTTCAAGTTCTTTTCAGTGAGAAGTTTTTGCTTATTATATATCTCAGCTGTTGCACAGAATCCTGAATCTTAGAGAATAGCTTTGTCTTAGTGCTTTATCACAGACCAGGGTTGTCTTCCCAATCTCTTTCACTGGCAGGAAGTTATCCTCCTTGTCCTTAAAAAGCAATAACTCCTTTTACTATTTGCAGGGGTCATTTCGTAGAAAAAGAGGTGCAGGAACTAATTAGGATAACTCATTAGCATAACTTATTTGCGTATGCCACACTCCCTGACATCACCGGAAGTGTGGCATAAGGCAACACCCACCGCTCAGGCTCCACTGGACTGTTTTGGATTGCTAGCTATTGGGGAGGGGGGAGTGCAGATCTGTCCTTGCAGAGGAGGGAGAGTTTGTACCTGAATAAAACTTGGTCTTAAAGGTGCCAATGGACTGTTTTGGACCGGGGAGCCAGGGGGAGTTCTGCAACTTACCTGGCTGCTTCTTGCTCTGAGTGAGGGCTGCTGGGAGCAGGGGGTGGGGCTTGTTGCATGTGCCCGTCCCCTGGGCTCTTTACTGCCAGAGCTCCATTCCTGCGCGCTCCTGCAGGAAATGACCCCTGACTATATGGATTGTATGGGAGTTCTCTCTAATTACCCAGACCATCTTCAAATCCTTCTCCAGTATCCTTTGTCTGTATAAGGCTGTTCTGTAGCTTTCTTGAGAATCGAAGTTCTCCCTCAGAGTAGTTCTAATATATTTAAGGCAATGGGGTCCTTATTATTCTCTCTATAGAAGTACTTTACTGACAATTCCCTGACAGAAATCACTGACTCCCAAAGTCTCTTCCCTCAGAAGCCAAACCCTCTGGCTACTGATCCAGATATTAGATTTGAGACGAAGTCCAAAAGGTGAATGAATCTTTTCCCTCCAGATCAGCTGTTTTATTTCCTCTCTCAGTTGATACTGACCAATCAGAGAGTGAGTAGAGCAGCCAATCACATAAACTGTTCTCTCCATGGAAGATTAACTCTTGAACTCCCTGATTCTCTGACACAAGCAGCATTTTAAAATGCCTGCTATTCTTTCCAATCTGTCACAGCTGTGTTGCACATAGCTGCCTGTGAAGTCCTCCTCTGCTTTGTCTATCCTGCTTCTCAGTATCCACCAGTTTCTGTGCCCAGGTTTGCGCATTTCTTAGTGGAATATCCTTGCTCCATCCTGTTTCAGGTTTCACAATGTGGGCAAGCTTATGCAGGAATTCTAACCAATTGTTATACAGCATCAAGCAAGGAAGTTTTGATCCTGGGACTCTGCCATAGACTAAGCAGGACTTTCAGATCCAAGACACACAGGCAGCATTGTAATATTTCAGTTTCCTAAGGTTTTTTTTTTTTAATTACATTCCTAAGCTTGCCACTTTTAAAGTTCCCACTCTCCTCCTTTAAATATAGATAGATAGACCAGTTTATTACTGTGTTCTAGTAGCGGTGAGTAAAGTTACGCAGTCTGAGAAATCAGAACACCTTTACTCCAATGAACAATTAAATTATATAGCTCAGAGATTCAGGAATACCTTTTTTTAATTCCTTTTTTAAATCATTCAAAGCTTTCTCCAGAAAATATCTACTGTACCTAATAAGGCTCTTTCTTTGCACTATCATTATTTTTTTTTCAAAAGCTTTCCCAATAAGAACACTCCAAATTATGCCCCCTTAGCTAGCTCATCTGTTCAGTCAATAAGCAAAATTTTATTGCTTTTATGAATTAGAATCACTTTACATCCAATCATTTCCCAAACATCTGTAGCTGAATCAGTCTAGGGAGCTTTTGAAAAATCAATCAGTGGGGAACAGCTTTCGCTTCATGTGCTTTTTTAATTTTAATAAAGTATTTACACATGTTTGCTTCAACTGGAATGAGGAAAAAAACCCCACTAGCTTGGATTCATGTGTGCCACTGATTGCTCTGAAACACCTCTTACAGACGGCAATAAAAGTATTAATTTGGGTATTCCCAACTGGGGGAAAAATAGCCACCACAATGTCATATGAATAAAATAGACTTTTTTTGGTCATCTGCCTCCTGGTATTGCAGTGAGGAAGAGTGGCATAATTTGAAGCATCGCCATAATACTTAGCTTAAGAAAACTGAAAGCCACAGTCACACACAGTGGAAGGACTGAAGCCCACTGCTTGCCTGCAGCTAGTTTCAGGATTCTCAGTGAAAGGGGCTGAAACTAAAACTGCAGGGAACTTGGTTCAAGACAAAGGCTGATGTCATAGCTGGAGGAGGTAGTGCAGCTTCTTCTCTTCTAGGTCAGCCTTAACAAGGTTTGGAGATCTGGAACTGAGTAGAGGGACCATGTTCACATGTGGAGATCAGCATCTCAGCAGGTAGCTTCTTGTCTTTCTTGCTAGTACTTCTTTGCTGTAGATTGTTAGAGCAATTCAGTACAATTCTGCAACACTTGTAGTGCCGTCCTAAACAGAGTTGCACCCTTCTAAGCCCATTGGCTTCAAGGCTGCAGCTCTGCACCAACTTCACCCACTAATTTTCATCAATAGATCCGAGCCACTGGAGTGTGATCTAGACCAGGAGCAGGCTACAACCTGGCAGTTAGTCAGAATATATGCTTTTTTGTAGTTGGTAGTGCAAACCAGGACATTTTCTCCTGAATGATTGTAACTGCATTTAATTGTTGTTCCTGGGTTCATTTCAAGGGCTGCTATCACAGTACAAGATCACTTAGGTTCTTCAGCAATACTTAGAAACCAGAACAGGAGAGAAGCTTGTATCTGTGTGACCTGTTACAGCCTGAAAGCTGAGGACTAGTATAAGGTTGGAGGAATGGTTGACTAGGCAGGACATGAAGCTGCAGAATAGTCCAGTTGTGGGCTGGGAATAAAGCAGGAGAAAAGCAAGTACATAAAGAGTGGAGAGGCTAGTAGAATGAAGACACCCATGTAATGCTGCTTCTGAGTGCAGAGACAACAATGTGCCTAACTTACTGTCCTTACCAGGGCTATTTTTGGGCAGGAACGCACAGGAACAGAGTTCTGGCTGGCTTCAGAGTTGGCCACACCCACTACAGCCAAAACCTCTGCGTGCATGGCTACAGAGGGAAGGCCTGGAGAGTGACCCCCCCCCCAGTGACTCTGAGGCGGGTAGACCAGGGGGGGCCTGGAAGGATCAGGGAGGCATTTAAATGCCTCCCTGTGCCTTCCCCGGCCTGTCCAAGGGATGGCATGCCCGGGCACCCCGCAGCTGTGGGGCACCCGAGCAAGCCAAGGGAAGGCATGGGGGTGTGGCCTGATATGCTAATGAGCTGTGCTGACAGGGGTGTGGCCTAATAGGCCAATGAGTTTCTGCTGTTGCGTGTGGCCTATTATGCTAATGAGTTCCTGCTGGGCTTTTTCTACAAAAAAAGCCCTGGTCCTTACACCCTAGCGTCTCTCTTGCCCTTACACATTTAGTTAAAGATTAACATCAATTTGCCTATCACTGTTGACTTGGCAGGCATATTACACTAGAGGGCACCTTAAAACAACACACATGGCATATTAGTTTTTAAAATGTGCCATAGGTACCTAATATTTAGGGTTGCCAGACCCCCCCCCCATTTTGGCGGAGTTTGCCTGATTTGGAGGGGCTCCTTCCCACCCGCCAGCCAGTTGGTGGGCAGTGGAAGCCCCACCCCTAGGAGCGACCACCAGGCTTCCTCCCCACCTCTCCCCAGCAGTGTTTAAAGCAAGTCTTTAAATACTCTTGGAGAGAGGTGGGGGCTGTGCACTTGTACTCTGAGCCCCGAATTCGGGGCGTAGAATGCAGGCATGCACAGCCTTCCCCTCAGCTCTCCCAAGGAGTGTTTAAAGACTTGCTTTAAATGCTCCTGGGGAGAGGTGGGGGCTGCATGCTTGCACTCTGAGCCCCAAATTCGGGGCTGAGAGTGCAGGTGTGCATGGCCTCCCCCCCACCTCTCCCCAGCAGTGTTTAAAGCAAGTCTTTAAATGCTCCTGGGAAGAGGTGGGGACCTCCACCCCCCAACATGATGACGTCACTTCTGTGTGACATCGTCATGCTGGGGACTCCCCACCCCCTCCAGTAATGCCCCCCCAAAGTCCCCCACTGTTTCTATATTCAGTTTCTATATGGGCCAAGTCTCCTAAGCTTTAGAAAGCACCTACAAGGGTTGCTACTATGTAAGTTGGACCAAACATGTTTGGTCCAACTTACATATAGCTTAGGAGACCTGGCCCATATAGAAACTGAATGTTTACCAGTTAAGAAACTGCAATGAGGCTTCCTCATTGAAGCATGGACGGCTTCAAAAGGGAATTAGATAAGCATATGGAGCAGAGGTCCATCAGTGGCTATTAGCCACAAGGTATAGATAGGGGCTCTGGGGCAAGTGATGCTCTGTCTTCTTGGTGCTTGGGGGGGGGTCAACAGTGGGAGGGCTTCTAATGTCCTGGCCCCACTAGTGGACCTCCTGATGGCACTGGTATTTCTGGCCACTGTGTGACACAGAGTGTTGGACTGGATGGGCCTTTGGCCTGATCCAACATTGGCGTCTCTTATGTTCTTATGTTCCTGTAGTGGCTTGTAGTTCCTGAGGAAGGACCTGAAGTCCGAAACACTAATCAATACCTAGGAAAAGTGTTGGACATCTATTCCTGACTTCATTGTGGACATCTATTCCAGATTTGATTGTTGTGAGAGATTGTTATTCTGGACTTTGTTCTTTCTGTTTGGGATATTATGGACTTGTGTATTTCCCTATGATGGATTACATGTATTGAATTACTTATTGTGTTGAGTCTCTTCCTAATAGCTCTTGTGTGGGTTGGTCAGTACACAGTTGTTATTTATTGGTTTTCCCTGGTTAGGACTGTATTATTGTTGTTGTTGTTGTAGGCACTATTCTCTGTCAGAAGCTCTGTGTCTCCCGAGGAACACAGTTCTCTTGCTTAGCTCCTGAGTGTAGGACAAAGGTTTCCCTCAGTGGCTGTTGTGAGGACTCATAGGGTTCCCAGCTCCAGGTAAGGAAGCCAGTTTAAGGAAGCCAGAGTTTGGGGAGGGGAGAGGAGAGGGGAGGCCTCAGCTGAATAGAATGCCATAGAGACCACCGGCCAAAGCATTCTAACTTCTCTCTCAGTGGCTGTTGATAGGCAACCAAGCTTGGTTCTGCCAGTAAATAGAAAAAGGAACAAAACCCTTTCTACGGCTCTGTGAAAAACTCATTGGGCCCAGTCCTGAGTATGATTGCCAGCTCCAGGCTTGGAAAGTCCTGCTGAGTCCCCCCCCCAATGCTGCCCTCCACAGGACCCACCCCCCAAATCTCCAGGTATTTCCCTACTCAGAGCTGGGAAGCTTCCTTTCCCCTCAGTGCCTGCTGCTGGTCAACCAAGCTTGGTTTCTGTCAGTAAAAGTCCCTTTCTGGTTCTGGTTTAAGGAACAGTGATGGCGGACATTCTCCCAGGACTGTGGGGGAACGATCCGCACACCAGCGGGTTGGAGGGGCGCTACCTCAAGTAGTGCCCCCACGGAGCCTTTGGGATAGGCTCTAGGCCAGAGGGCTTTTGAGGGGTAGCCTCTTTGATGGCGTAAAGCCAGAGAATTGAGGCTCCCCTCTCCCCTGAAGGTCCGGCCACTGCGTGGCCTTCGGGCACAAGCTGGTTTGACTGGGACAAGTGCTGGAGATCGAGCAGAACAGCGTTGAAGCAAGCGAGGTCAGAGAAACTGACCAACAAAGAACGTGAGTTCAAACTAAGCGGACAACTATAAAAAGCAGATCGCGGTGGAAAAGCAGATCGCAAAGAGGGATGCCTCTTATGCGAAAAGACTGATAAGCGAGACGAAGGGGGAAGGGGGAGGATGCTGTTTCCTTACCCTGCTGAGGTTGCCATGGCAAATTGATAGTGAGTGCCCACGGCCTTGGCACTCTCCCAGAGCCTCTTTCTAGCGCCCATTGTATGTATTTCCACAATGGGCCTTATTCCTAATAGTTTATAAAGTTGTCCTAGCAAATGGTCTTGTTGTGTAATAGCATTTTAATAGCTTTTTCATAAGAACATAAGAGAAGCCAATGTTGGATCAGGCCAATGGCCAATCCAGTCCAACACTCTGTCACACACTGGCCAAAAATACCAAGTGTCATCAGGAGGTCCAGCAGTGGGGCCAGGACATTAGAAGCCCTCCCACTGTTGCCCCCCCAAGCACCAAGAATACAATACATCACTTGCCTCAGACTGAGAGTTTCTATCCATACCTTGTGGCCAGTTCAGACCCCATCAACGTGTATTTAAAAGGGTTTTTGGCTCCAATGTGCATCATTTTGCACTTGGCCACATTGAACCCCATCTGCCATGTTGACGCCCACTCGCCCATCCTCAACAGATCCCTTTGGAGTGCCTCACTATCCTCCCTGGTTCTCATCACCCTGGACAACTTCGTGTCATCTGCAAATTTAGCCACTTCACTGTTTACTCCCAACTCCAAATCATTAATAAACAAGTTAAAAAGCATCAGACTGAGTACTGATCCCAGTGGTACCCACTGCTTAACACCCTCCACACTGAGAAAATTGCCCATTTATACTCACTTTCTGTTTCCTATTAATTAGCCAGTTTTTGATTCACAAAAGGACTTGTCTTTTTATCCCGTGACTATTGAGCTTACTTAGGAGCCTTTGATGAGGAATTTTATGAAATGCTTTCTGGAAGTCAAAGTAAACAACATCTATTGGATCCTCTTTGCTTCAAAAGGGAATTAGATAAGCATATGGAGCAGAGGTCCATCAGTGGCTATTAGCCACAAGGTATAGCTAGGGGCTCTGGGGCAAGTGATGCTCTGTCTTCTTGGTGCTTGGGGGGGGGTCAACAGTGGGAGGGCTTCTAATGTCCTGGCCCCACTGCTGGACCTCCTGATGGCACTGGTATTTCTGGCCACTGTGTGACACAGAGTGTTGGACTGGATGGGCCTTTGGCCTGATCCAACATTGGCGTCTCTTATGTTCTTATGTTCTTAAACCACTAGGCCATTCAGGTTTGACCCAGAGCATATCACTGATGAATATACAGTGGAGGTGAACAATAGGTTTGACTAGATTTGATAGACAGAGTGCCTGAAGAAGTATGGATGGAGGTTTATGACATTGTACAGGAGGCAGCAATCA